>NW_026110795.1:207500-240829 GCF_024679095.1 Eriocheir sinensis
AAGCGTTTCCATGACTGTTGAAGGTTTGTAGAAAAGATATGTGAAGAGATAGTGATGTTTCATAAGTAGATAATGAGATACTGGCACAGTACTAAAACGAATCTTTACCTTTTATACTTCAAAAATATCATTTTCCAGGAATTGCCGTTCAAAGAAATACAAAACTATTTTTCATAACTCGGGAAGTATAAGTCCTACATGCATCAAACTTTGGTCACTTCTATTATGCCTATAGGCCACGTTGTAATAAAAAAATGGTAACTCTGGCTTAATATTAAAGAATTTTGTAAACACATTTGTTATAGGCCTTTGCCGGTAGCAATTACCTAACCCAGTGGGGGTCCTCGGCACATAAGTTTCAACATGTGGAGCTGCTTTTAACAAGTGGTGGGCCTCTTCCCCACCCTCCACTTGTCTACTTATTTGTTTCTAATACTCAGTTAAGGCTTATCCATGCATAGGCCTACCCTGAAAACCTACCAGTAAACTAACTTCAAACATACCCATCTAGAACATCTTTTTCAATAATAACATATTCCTTCTTCGGGTAATACTTTATAAGAAGTCCCCCTCCCTTTCGCCACTCCAGCCCCCTACCCCCCAAGACAAGCCTGGGGGACTGTGGGGAACCAGGGGTTGGGGGGGAAGCCAAAATCACTGATAAATGGGCTTCCAAAATTTCCTAGAAAATCCTAAATGAAGGAAAATTCCCTAGTCTTGAAAGTAAGGAAAGTACTAACTTCATAACCTAACAGCCCCCCTTGACCCCCCTGCTAACAAAAGGGGGGCTGCACCCCCCTCTGGACCCCCCCACATGTATGATGCGCCGGAAAATCGTGGTTTTTTTTTGTGGGGAGCGTATTTAAATTACTCCAACCGAACTTTACGACCTGCTAACGAGGGGGCTTCGCCCCCCTCAACTCCCCTCCTAGCCAAGGGGGGCTCCACCCCCCCTGGACCCCTCCCATGTAGGGAATTTTCCTTAATTTTGGGATTTTTCTAGGGAAATTTTGGAAGCAGGAGGGTCCAGGGGGGGCGCAGCCCCCCTTGGTTAGGAGGGGGGTCGAGGGGGGCAAAAAGTCCTCTCGTTAGCAGGTCGTAAAGTTCAGTTGGAGTAGTTTAAATATGCTCCCCACTGAAAAAAAAAAAAAATTCTGGCGCATCATACATGTGGGGAGGGGGGGGGGTCCAGCCCCCCTTGGTTAGCAGGGGGGCTATTAGGTTATAAAGTTGGGACTTTCCTTACTTTCGAGACTAGGGAATTTTCCTTCATTTAGGGATTTTTCTAGGGAAATTTTTCAGTGATTTTGGCTTCCCCCCAGCCCCGGTTCCCCACAGTTCCCCAGGCTTGTCTTGGGGGGTAGGGGGGCTGGAGTGGCGAAGGGGGAGGCGGACTTCTTATAAAGTATTACCCTTCTTCGATGTAGGAAATGAAGATGTCACGTCACATCAGTAAGTAAATTACATCGTACTAAGATACCTTAGTGTGGTGACTTGGTGGTAGTGGTGGTGGTGGTGGTGGAAGCGGTGGTGGAGGCACTTTCGTCATATGAAGGCTTCTCTGCAGCTTTTCTTACTTTCCCTGGCCGTCCCTGTGCCCTTCACCTTCTTCTTAAAGGCTGCGGAACTTCTCTTCATTGTAGTTTGAAGGTAAACACGAGAAAAAGTGATGCTTATGTCGCTACGCAGGCAGCTCCGTTGAATCTACTCTTCTTCTTCTTCTTTGGGCCTGAGCCGGTGCTGCTGCTGGGGCTCAGTGGAGAGACGAGTGGACGAGTGATTGAGGCAGTGAAAGAGTTCTTGGAGGGCATGTGGCGTGCGAGATGTAGGGAACGACATCCTGCCCCGAGAACAAGACTTTCCGCATGTTTTGTTTTCTTTTCACAGGAGCTGCCGATACAAAGGCCTGGCTGGGGAGAAATCCCGAGCCACCTGTGACATCAGGATCAGGATCAAGATCAAGCCGGGTTTGTTTACATGTTCTCCCTAGATTTAGTGAGGCAGAAAACGGGTTTGAATGGCAGACTTCACAATGCCAAGAAATACGCCTTCAAAAATGGAAAAGAGAGGAAAAATAGCAGATTGAAGGCCAGCCCTTTAGCCTTGCGCAGTAACCTGTCAAACTGTCCATTTAACCTGTTTAAAGGGACATAGTTTGATGCTCGGAGGACTTATATTATGAAAGGTATATGTGTTAGGATCATTTATATCCAATAACCCGAATAATTATTTTTTCTTAATTTTCCAAGTTAGAGCCCCATCTAACACCCTCAAAACCAGAACAATATGAAACATTTCCCAAAAAAACTCGTTTAGGCAATTTCTACGCTTTTTCTCTTCGTTTCATCTTTCGTTGTGGGTTTCCGGGAGATTTATTTATTTTATTTATACACTATTTGTTATATTTTCCGGCGCCATGAAGGTTACTCAACGTGTCTGGCAGCTCCAAGACAGACTTACTACGGGTGAGACAGAGACAGACAGATAGAAAGACAGGCAGAAACAGACAGAAACAAACGTAAATAGACAGAAAGAAAGACAGACAGACGAACAGATAGAAGAAAGAGATAAAACAGACATACAGATAAAAGAAACAGAGACAGAAACAGACAAACATTAACAGAGACAGAAACAGACAGACAGATAGAAGAAACAGACAGAAACAGTGTAAGGTGATCAGATTTCTGAGAATTAAAATCCGGGGACATTTTCGGTTCGGAGGCGTAAAAACCTCCAAAACTTGTGGTGTTTTTGTCATTGAAAAACTAAAACGGAGACACTGCCCTTACCAGTCATAAGGCAGCATTCAAAAGTTTATCTCACCCTATTTATCCTAAATTGCAAAGGAATTGAATGAAAAATCAATTTATTAACAATTTGTAAGTTCTTGGAAGGCAGTCTAGCAAATTATGCCGTACAAAGCTGTTTATCATGTCCTTAGTTGTATACACTGTACAGTGCGAGTAGTACGGTGCCCTACTATACGTAGAGTTTGGTCAACATTTTTTTTTTTTTCATTTTTTCCTTTATTCGAATTTCGGATCTTTCAGTCACAGTGAAAACCGGGGACATTTCCGGGGACAGCAGTAGCCGGGGACAGGTCACTGAAAACGGGGACTGTCCCTGGAAACCGGGGACGTCTGGTCACCCTACAGAAACAGACAAACAGAAACAGACAGAAACAGAAAGACTGATAGAAGAAACAGACAAACAGGAACAGAAACAGACAGAGACAGACAGATAGAAGAAACAGTCAGAAACAGACAAACAGGAACAGAGACAGAAACAGAGACAGAAACAGACAGGCAGATAGAAGAAACAGAGACAGAAACAGAGACAGAAACAGACAGGCAGATAGAAGAAACAGAGACAGAAACAGAGACAGAAACAGACAGGCAGATAGAAGAAACAGAGACAGAAACAGACAGACAGAAACAGACAGGCAGATAGAAGAAACAGAGACAGAAACAGACAGGCAGATAGAAGAAACAGAGACAGAAACAGACAGGCAGATAGAAGAAACAGAGACAGAAACAGACAGGCAGATAGAAGAAACAGAGACAGAAACAGACAGGCAGATAGAAGAAACAGAGACAGAAACAGACAGGCAGATAGAAGAAACAGAGACAGAAACAGACAGGCAGATAGAAGAAACAGAGACAGAAACAGACAGGCAGATAGAAGAAACAGAGACAGAAACAGACAGGCAGAAACAGAGACAGAAACAGACAGGCAGAAACAGAGACAGAAACAGACAGGCAGATAGAAGAAACAGAGACAGAAACAGACAGACAGAAACAGACAGGCAGATAGAAGAAACAGACAGAAACAGACAGGCAGATAGAAGAAACAGGGACAGAAACAGACAGGCGGATAGAAGAAACAGAGACAGAAACAGACAGGCAGATAGAAGAAACAGACAGAAACAGACAGGCAGATAGAAGAAACAGAGATAGAAATTCACAGACAGATAGACGAAACAGACAGAAACAGACAGACAGATAGAAGAAACAGAGACAGAAATTCACAGACAGATAGACGAAACAGACAGAAACAGACAGACAGATAGAAGAAAGAGACAGACGGACAGAAACGGACAGAAACACAGAGACAGCCAGAAAGAGAAAGACAGAGGGAGGCAGACCTAAATATCCTTGTCATAATTCGATGTTAGTTTGGGTCATGGATGTAGACATTATTTTCATAATAATAAAATAAAAAGAGGAGGAAAGAAAAATGACAAGAAACAAAGAGCAGGAAGAATTAGAAGGGAGGAAAGAAAAGAAAGGAGAGGAAAGAATAATAACTAATAATAAGGGAAAAGAAAGAAGAAATGGATAAATCGTGAAATATTAGGCTATTTTTGAAAGGGGGAATTTTATGATTTTCTTATCAGGGGGACTCGGTCTGTTTACGTTGGCCTAATATCATGTGCCTTTTCCTCTTTTCCCTCGACGAATCTTAACAACACCAATAACAGTAAAAGTAACGATAATAACAGTGATAATATTGTTGCCGTAGGCGATTTGAGGTGCAAGAAAGCACCACAATTACAGCTAAAGCCTATATATTTTTTTCCGTTTTTTCCTGTTGTCCTTTTATGATCTTGTTAAGTATAACAATATTAATAAAATAACAATAATCACAGTGATAATATGGTTTCCGTAGCCGATTTGACGTAGAAGAAAGCCGTCACATTATTTTTTTTCCGTTTTTCCTTGTCCTTTCGTGAACCTCGATAATGTTCACAATAATAATAATAAAAATAACAATAATAAGAGACAATATTGTTGCCCTGGCCGAGTTGACGTGAAAGAAAACTTGAAAAATCACATCCTATATTTTACAGCAGGGAAGTCAATAATTGCGCGTCTCAGAGTGAAAGCAACACAACGTAGCCTAGTCTGTCTTTTTAGCGTATATCGTGATGACAAAACGACACCAAGCTAAATAAACCCGGAGAATATGCAAGGGGAAGAAAAGGGGAAGAAAGGAGGAGAGAGAGCGTAAGGGAGGAAGGAAAGAAGAAAAGAAGGAAGAAGAGGGAAGATAAAATATGGGGGCTCCCGTGGTCCCGTGGTAGAGTCTCGGCGGGGTGCTTGGGCGCGGGTTCGAGACCTATCAGTTACCATGGGGGTGGAAAGGTGGGCTCTTTCCGACACCCTCAGCCCCGTTGTTGGGCCTCCTCCTTGAAGGAATTGGGCATCTCTCTACCAGCCGTCTGCGAGGTTGCGCGGCATGCACCGCCTTACTCCCTTTGGGTATATCCCCAACGAAAATACCCCCCCCCAAAAAAAGATAAAATATTGTTGTGCTGGAAGCTTCCCCCGGCGTCTATCCCAACTCGCACATGTTTTTGCTACATGTTCTTGTATGATCTGAAATATACTGTAACGTTCTAGACTGTATTGTTCTGGATATATATAGGAGAAGAGGTCGAGAGGAGTCAGTCCCAAGCATAGTAAGTCAGAGTGAAGTGTACTACTAAGGAAGAATATTAAACTACATAAGCTGTGCAAGGTGTTTACATATCTCCCTCCCACGGAGTCTCCTGACGGCGACACGGAACCCAAGTAACACGTCCGGCATAACAATATAATAAAAGAGTAAGGAAAAAAGAGAAGGGAAAGAAATTTTGATAAGAAAGAATGGAAGAAAAGAGGGAGGAAAAGAGGAAGGGATAAAGAGGAAAAAGAAAAGAAAGAGGAATTACTGAAGATAGAAAAAATGGAGGAAAAAAAGTTTATGAGAATAGAAAAAGAGGAAAATAGAAAAAAAAAGGAGAAAGTAACACGGAAAGGAAGGAGAAATACAAGTAGGATAAGAATAAGGAGAAGATAAACAAGATTATAAAGAACAGCGCAGAAGAAGAAGAAGAAGAAGCCAACAGTCTCCCGCGCAGATCAGCTGAGTTCTCGGCGTCCTTTGTTACGTGATAGTGTGACGGCGCGCTCAACTTCATCATTTTTACTCATTTTCCGCTAAATACACGGCGCCGACGAACCAAAGTGCCACAGAAAGGATAAGAAGTGCCAGAGATTACGTGGGTGCCATTTATAGTCCGCGGAAGGCTTAGATAAGGTGATAATGGCGTTAAAAGTGGAGGGTGGAAGTGAAGGCGGCGGGTGAAGGGAAGAATTTACCCCCAAGTGACAACGTTATTTTTCGTGTTTTCGTGCGACGTTCGTGTTTCCCAAAGTGTCAGGTGCCAGGAAAAGGAAGATCAGGTGCCAGTGATCATATGGTGCCATTCCTATCCCGTGGGACGTTTACATAAGGCTGGAAATAAGGGAAAAGGTGAAGGAGGAAGGGAAAAGTCACCCTCCATGTTTTCTCCAGTGGCCACGAACAATATTTTTTTCTAGTTTACCGCGAGTTGCGTGTTTCCCCGAGTACCAAGTGCCAGGAGAGGAAGGCAAAGGTGCCGGTGATCATATGGTGCCACTTCTAGCCCGTGGGAAGCTTAGATAAGGTGATAAATATGAAGGGGAAAAATGGCGGGCGGGAAAGTGCCAAATTTGTATTTTCGAATTTTAGAGCGAATTATGTGTTTCCCAGAGTGCCGGTGCCAGGAAAGGGAAGATAAGGTGCCAGTGATCTCATGGTGCCATTTCTAACGCCTGGAAAAGCTTAAATAAGGTTTGAAATAAGATAAAAATTCAAGGAAATGGTGGGAGTGCTATTCTTTTTATTATTATTATTGGTGCTACAAAAAACGTGTGATAAACCGTTTTAGAAATGGTGAAAGTGAGAACAGCTTAGAAATTAATGAGTGTGCGTGTGTGTGCGTGCGTACGTGTCTTTGCGGTTATATAATTATACATGAATGATCACGTTAATGTTATCACCAAGTTTGTTATCGCAAGAACAGGAGAACAAGATGAACAAAAACGAGAATTACACCAGAATTACGCTTGGGTGAGTGCTATTGTTGCTTTTATTACTATTGCTATTATTATTATTATTATTATTATTATTATTATTATTATTATTATTATTATTATTATTATTATTATTATTATTATTATTATTATTATTATTATTATCATTATTATTATTATTATCATCATCATTATCACCGCTATTCTGCTTTTTTTTTTTCTTCTTTTCCTTCTTCTTTTTCTTATCATCATCGCTAATTTTTTACTTTTCTTATGTTCAACCTTATATGCAAGCCATGTGTTCTTCCTCCTCCTCCTCCTGCTACTACTACTACTACTACTACTACTACTACTACTACTACTACTACTACTACTAGCCTACTAATTAAACTTTTATTATTATTATTATTATTATTATTATTATTATTATTATTATTATTATTATTATTATTATCATTATTATTTATATATTCAAATTGAGAGGTAGACAGATTAACAAACAAACAATAATTATGCAAACAAATGCAGAGAGAGAGAGAGAGAGAGTACGGGCCTTGTCTTGAATCTAACGTTCTCTCTCTCTCTCTCTCTCTCTCTCTCTCTCTCTCTCTGCATTTGTCCTTCCTTCCTTCTTTTCTTCCTTCCTTTCTTCCCGTTTTTCTTTCTCTCCTCCTGTTCTTCTCTTCCTTCTTTTCTTTTCATCCTTCCTTCCTTTCCTCTCTTCCTTCTTTTTCCTTCCCTCCTTTCTTACTTCTTTTCTTCCTTCCTTTCTCCCCTTCCTTCTTTCTCCTTCCTGCCTTCCTTTTTTCTTGCCTTTCTTTCTCTCCTTCCTTCCTCCCTTCCCTCCTTCTCCTTTCGTTCCTTCCTTCTTTCTCTCCTTCCTTCCTTCTTGCCTTCCTCTTTCTCTCCTTCATTCTTTTCTTCCTTTCTTCCCCTCCTCCTTTCTCTCCTTCCATCTTTCTTTTTTTCACTTAACTCTTTATCCTTCCTTCATTTCTCCTTTCTCCTTTTTTCCTTCTCTTGGCTGTTTCAGGAATATTAGTGTAAAATTGTATCGTTCCTTCTTGCCTTCCTTCCTTCTTTCCTTAATTTCTTCCTTCCTTCGTCCTTAGTATTGAGAACTACACTATATTTTCTTATGTTTCCAAGCGTAGGAGGAGGAGGAGGAAGAAGTGTGGCGGTAAACTCCCCCCCTTTGTGGCGGTTACTCTTTTCCTCCACCTCCTCCTTCCATTCCCCCCATTCCCATCTCTCTCTCTCTCTCTCTCTCTCTCTCTCTCTCTCTCTCTCTCTCTCTCTCTCTCTCACTGTGGAGAGAGCAAAGGCAGAGGCAATATGTAAGATGTAAAAATAAATAAAGAAAAGAAAAAAAAGAGGCTGGGAGAGACAGACGAAGATAGAGACACATACAGACAGAGAGAGAGAGAGAGAGAGAGAGAGAGAGAGAGAGAGAGAGAGAGAGACTCAGAGACACAGACAGACAGGCAGAGACGAACAGACAGAGACTAAGACTCATAGACAGACGGACAGAGACAGAGACGAACAGACAAGCAGAGACAAAGACAGACTGAGACAGAGATAGAGACAAACAGAGACAAAGACTCAGAGACAGACGGACAGAGACAGACAGACACGAACAGACAGGCAGAGAGAGATAGACTGAGACAGAGATAGACACAGACAGAGACAAAGACAGACTCAGACGAACAGACAGACAGAGACAAAGACAGACTCAGAGACAGACAGACAGAGACAAACAGAGACGAACCGACAGACAGGGACAAAGACAGACTCAGAGACGAACAGACAGACAGAGACAAAGACAGACTCAGAGACGAACAGACAGACAGAGACAAAGACAGACTCAGAGACGAACAGACAGACAGAGACAAAGACAGACTCAGAGACGAACAGACAGACAGAGACAAAGACAGACTCAGAGACGAACAGACAGACAGAAAGAAAGACAGACTCAGAGACAGACAGACAGAGACAAAGACAGACTCAGAGACAGACAGACAGACAGAGACAAAGACAGACTCAGAGACAGACAGACAGACAGAGACAAAGACAGACTCAGAGACGAACAGACAGACAGAGACAAAGACAGACTCAGAGACAGACAGACAGACAGAGACAAAGACAGACTC
The DNA here is from genome assembly GCF_024679095.1 of Eriocheir sinensis. NCBI lineage: Eukaryota > Metazoa > Arthropoda > Malacostraca > Decapoda > Varunidae > Eriocheir > Eriocheir sinensis. The sequence goes on from NW_026110795.1 coordinate 216,532, forward strand.
AGAGACGAACAGACAGACAGAAACAAAGACAGACTCAGAGACAGACAGACAGACAGAGACAAAGACAGACTCAGAGACAGACAGACAGACAGAGACAAAGACAGACTCAGAGACAGACAGACAGACATAGACAAAGACAGACTCAGAGACAGACAGACAGACAGAGACAAAGACAGACTCAGAGACAGACAGACAGACAGAGACAAAGACAGACTCAAAGACAGACAGACAGACAGAGACAAAGACAGACTCAGAGACGAACAGACAGACAGAGACAAAGACAGACTCAGAGACGAACAGACAGACAGAGACAAAGACAGACTCAGAGACGAACAGACAGACAGAGACAAAGACAGACTCAGAGACGAACAGACAGACAGAGACAAAGACAGACTCAGAGACGAACAGACAGACAGAGACAAAGACAGACTCAGAGACAGACAGACAGAGACAAAGACAGACTCAGAGACAGACAGACAGAGACAAAGACAGACTCAGAGACAGACAGACAGACAGAGACAAAGACAGACTCAGAAACAGACAGACAGACAGACAGAGACAAAGACAGACTCAGAGACAGACAGACAGACAGAGACAAAGACAGACTCAGAGACAGACAGACAGACAGAGACAAAGACATACTCAGAGACAGACAGACAGACAGAGACAAAAACAGACTCAGAGACAGACAGACAGACAGAGACAAAAACAGACTCAGAGACAGACAGACAGACAGAGACAAAAACAGACTCAGAGACAGACAGACAGAGACAAAGACAGACTCAGAGACAGACAGACAGACAGAGACAAAGACAGACTCAGAGACGAACAGGCAGACAGAGACAAAGACAGACACAGAGACGAACAGACAGACAGCGACAAAGACAGACTAAGAGACGAACAGACAGACAGAGACAAACAGAGACGAACAGACAGGCAGAGAGACAGACTGAGACAGAGAGAAACAGACAGACAGAAAGAGACAAAGAGGCAGAGACAAACAGAGACTGACCGAGACAAAGAGAGACTGACAGAAAGAGGCAGAGACAGACAGACAGACAAAGAGAAAGAAACACACACACACACACACACACACACACACACACACACACACACACACACACACACACACACAGAAACACACACACACACACACACACACACACACACACACACACACACACACACACACACACACACACACACAGCTTCTTTCTCCTCTTCCTAAACATCCCTCATCACTAAAAATTCCTACTTTTCCTCCTCCTCCTTCTCCTCCTCTTCTTCCTTATCCTCTTCTTCCTCTTCCTCCTACTCTTACTTCTCCCCCTCCTTTTCTTCCTCTAATTCTGTCTCCTAATCCTCCTCTTCCTCCTCCTCTTCCTTCTCCTCCTCCTTCTCCTAATCATCCTCATTCATCTTTTTCTTACTCCTCTTCAAACCAATCCAAACCCTTCCCAGTCACCCTGCCAGCCACCCAAACCCTTCCCTGTCACCCTGCCACCCACACAAACCCTTCCCTGTCACCATGCCAGCCACCCAAACCCTTGTCTGTCACCCTGCCAGCCACTCCAACCATTCCCTGTCAACCTGCCAGCCCCTCAAACCCTTCCCTGTCACCCTGCCAGCACCCCAAACCCTTCCCTGTCACCCTGCCAGCCGCCCAAACCCTTCCCTGTCACCCTGCCAGCCATCCAAACCCTTCCCTGTCACCCTGCCAGCCACCCAAACCCTTCCATGTCAACCTGCCAGCCACCCAAACCCCTTTCCTATCACCCTGCCAGCCACTCAAACCCTTCCCTGTTACCTTGCCAGCCACTCAAACCCTTCCTTGTCACCCAGCCAGCCACTCAAACCCTTCCTTGTCACCCTGCCAGCCACTCAAACCCTTCCTTGTCACCTTGCCAGCCACTCAAACCCTTCCCTGTCACCCTGCCAGCCACTCAAACCCTTCCCTGTTACCCTGCCAGCCACCCAAACCCTTCCCTGTCACCCTGCCAGCCACCCAAACCCTTCCCTGTCAACCTGCCAGCCACCCAAACCCTTCCCTGTCACCCTGGCAGCCACTCAAACCCTTCCCTCTCGCCCTGCCAGCCACCCAAACCCTTCCCTGTCACACTGCCAGCCACCCAAACCCGTTCTTGTCACCCTGCCAGCCACTCAAACCCTTCTCTATCACTCTGCCAGCCACTCAAACCCTTCCCTGTCACCCTGCCAACCACACAAACCATTCCCTGTCACCCTGCCAGCCACCCAAACCCTTCCCTGTCATCCTGCCAGCCACCCTAACCCTTCCCTGTCACCCTGCCAGCCACCCAAACCCTTCCCTGTCCCCCTCCCAGCCACTCAAACCCTTCCCTGTCACCCTGCCAGCCACTCAAACCCTTTCCTGTCGCCCTGCCAGCCACCCAAACCTTTCCCTGTCACCCTGCCAGCCACCCAAACCCTTCCCTGTCACCCTGCTAGCCACCCAAACCCTTCTCTGTCACCCTGGCAGCCACCCAGACCCTTCCCTATCACCCTGCCAGCCACCCAAACCCTACCCAGTCACCCTGCCAGCTACCCAAACCCTTCCCTGTCAGCCTGCCAGCCACTCAAACCCTTCACTGTCACCCTGCCAGCCACTCAAACCCTTTCCTGTCACCCTGCCAGCCACTCAAACCACTTTCTGTCACCCTGCCAGCCACTCAAACCCTTCCCTGTCTCACTGCTAGCTACTCAAACCCTTCCTTGTTACCCTGCCAGCCACCCAAAACCTTCCCTGTCACCCTGCCAGGCAATCAAACCCATCCCTGTTACCTTGCCAGCCACCCAAAACCTTCCCTGTCACCCTGTCAGCCACCCAAACTCTTCCCTGTTACCCTGGCAGCCACTCAAACCCTTTCCTGTCACCCTGCCAGCCACTCAAACCCTTCCCTGTCACCCTGCTAGCCACTCAAACCCTTCCTTGTCACCCTGCCAGCAACTCAAACCCTTCCTTGTCACCCTGCCAGCCACTCAAACCCTTCCTTGTCACCCTGCCAGCCACACAAACCCTTCCCTGTCACACTGTCAGCCACCCAAACCCTTCCCTGTTACCCTGCCAGCCACTCAAACCCTTCCTTGTCACCCAGCCAGCCACTCAAACCCTTCCTTGTCACCCTGCCAGCCACTCAAACCCTTCCTTGTCACCTTGCCAGCTACTCAAACCCTTCCCTGTCACCCTGCCAGCCACTCAAACCCTTCCCTGTTACCCTGCCGGCCACCCAAACCCTTCCCTGTCACCCTGCCAGCCACCCAAACCCTTCCCTGTCACCCTGCCAGCCATCCAAACCCTTCCCTGTCATCCTCCCAACTACCCAAACCCTTCCCTGTCAACCTGCCAGCCACCCAAACACTTCCCTGTCACCCTGCCAGCCACCCAAACACTTCCCTGTCACCCTGCCAGCCACCCAAACCCTTCCCTGTCACCATGCCAGACACCCAAACCCTTCTCTGTCAACCTGCCAGCCACCCAAAACCTTCCCTGTCACCCTGCAACCCAACAAAACCTTCCCTGTCACCCTGCCAACCAGTCAAACCCTTCCCTGTCACCCTGCCAGCCACTCAAACTTCCCTGTCACCCTGCCAGCCACTCAAACCCTTCCCTGTCACACTGCCAGCCACCCAAACCCTTCTCTGTCACCCTGCCAGCCACCCAAACCCTTCCATGTAAACCTGCCAGACACCCAAACCCTTCTCTGTCACTCTGGCAGCCACTCAAACCCTTCCCGGTCACCCTGCCAGCCACCCAAACCCTTCTCCGTCACCCTGCAAGCCACCGAAACCCTTTCCTGTCACCCTGCCAGCCACTCAAACCCGTCCCTGTCACCCACCCAGCCACTAAAACACTTCCCAGTCACCTTGCCATCCACCCAAACCCTTCCCTGTCACACTGCAACCACCCAAACTCTTCCCTGTCACCCTGCCAGCCTCCCAAACCCTTCCCTGTCACCCTGCCACCCACCCAAACCCTTCCCTGTCACACTGCCAACCACCCAAACACTTCCCTGTCACAGCGCGAACCTCCCAAACCCATCCCTGTCACCCTGCCAGACACCCAAACCCTTCCCTGTCACGACCAACCACGAAGACCGATCCCTGTCAGCCTGCCAACCACTCAAACCCTACCCTGTCACCATGCCAGCCACACAAACCCTTCCCTGTCACCGTGCAAGCCACTCAAACCCTTCCCTGTCCCCCTCCCAGCCACTCAAACCCTTCCCTGTCCCCCTCCCAGCCACTCAAACCCTTCCCTGTCACCGTGCAAGCCACTCAAACCCTTCCCTGTCCCCCTCCCAGCCACCCAAACCCTTCCCTGTCCCCCTCCCAGCCACTCAAACCCTTCCCTGTCACCGTGCAAGCCACTCAAACCCTTCCCTGTCCCCCTCCCAGCCACTCAAACCCTTCCCTGTCCCCCTCCCAGCCACTCAAACCCTTCCCTGTCCCCCTCCCAGCCACTCAAACCCTTCCCTGTCCCCCTCCCAGCCACCCAAACCCTTCCCTGTCACCGTGCAAGCCACTCAAACCCTTCCCTGTCCCCCTCCCAGCCACTCAAACCCTTCCCTGTCCCCCTCCCAGCCACCCAAACCCTTCCCTGTCCCCCTCCCAGCCACTCAAACCCTTCCCTGTCCCCCTCCCAGCCACCCAAACCCTTCCCTGTCCCCCTCCCAGCCACCCAAACCCTTCCCTGTCCCCCTCCCAGCCACTCAAACCCTTCCCTGTCACCCTCCCAGCCACTCAAACCCTTCCCTGTCCCCTTCCCAGCCACCCAAACCCTTCCCTGTCACCCTCCCAGCCACACAAACCCTTCCCTGTGCCTCTCCCAGCCACCCAAACCCTTCCCTGTCCCCCTCCCAGCCACTCAAACCCTTCCCTGTCCCCCTCCCAGCCACTCAAACCCTTCCCTGTCCCCCTCCCAGCCACTCAAACCCTTCCCTGTCCCCCTCCCAGCCACCCAAACCCTTCCCTGTCCCCCTCCCAGCCACCCAAACCCTTCCCTGTCACCGTGCAAGCCACTCAAACCCTTCCCTGTCCCCCTCCCAGCCACCCAAACCCTTCCCTGTCCCCGTGCAAGCCACTCAAACCCTTCCCTGTCCCCCTCCCAGCCACTCAAACCCTTCCTGTCCACCTCCCAGCCACTCAAACCCTTCCCTGTCCCCCTCCCAGCCACTCAAACCCTTCCCTGTCCCCCTCCCAGCCACCCAAACCCTTCCCTGTCCCCCTCCCAGCCACTCAAACCCTTCCCTGTCCCCCTCCCAGCCACCCAAACCCTTCCCTGTCCCCCTCCCAGCCACTCAAACCCTTCGCTGTCCCCGTCCCAGCCACCCAAACCCTTCCCTGTCCCCCTCCCAGCCACTCAAACCCTTCCCTGTCACCGTGCAAGCCACTCAAACCCTTCCCTGTCACCCTGCCAGCCACTCAAACCCTTCCCTGTCCCCCTCCCAGCCACTCAAACCCTTCCCTGTCCCCCTCCCAGCCACTCAAACCCTTCCCTGTCCCCCTCCCAGCCACTCAAACCCTTCCCTGTCACCGTGCAAGCCACTCAAACCCTTCCCTGTCCCCCTCCCAGCCACCCAAACCCTTCCCTGTCCCCCTCCCAGCCACTCAAACCCTTCCCTGTCACCGTGCAAGCCACTCAAACCCTTCCCTGTCCCCCTCCCAGCCACTCAAACCCTTCCCTGTCCCCCTCCCAGCCACTCAAACCCTTCCCTGTCCCCCTCCCAGCCACCCAAACCCTTCCCTGTCACCGTGCAAGCCACTCAAACCCTTCCCTGTCCCCTCCCAGCCACTCACACCCTTCCCTGCCCCCTCCCAGCCACTCAAACCCTTCCCTGTCCCCCTCCCAGCCACTCAAACCCTTCCCTGTCCCCCTCCCAGCCACTCAAACCCTTCCCTGTCACCGTGCAAGCCACTCAAACCCTTCCCTGTCCCCCTCCCAGCCACTCAAACCCTTCCCTGTCCCCCTCCCAGCCACCCAAACCCTTCCTGTCCCCTCCCAGCCACCCAAACCCTTCCTGTCCCTCCAAACCCTTCCCTGTCCCCTCCCAGCACTCAAACCTTCCCTGTCCCCTCCCAGCCACTCAAACCCTTCCTGTCCCCTCCCAGCCACCCAAACCCTTCCCTGTCACCTCCAGCCACTCAAACCCTTCCTGTCCCCTCCCAGCCACTCAAACCCTTCCCTGTCCCTCCCAGCCACTCAAACCCTTCCTGTCCCCTCCCAGCCACTCAAACCCTTCCCTGTCCCTCCCAGCCACCCAAACCCTTCCCTGTCACCGTGCAGCCACTCAAACCCTTCCCTGTCCCCTCCCAGCCACCCAAACCCTTCCTGTCCCCCTCCCAGCCACTCAAACCCTTCCCTGTCCCCTCCCAGCCACCCAAACCCTTCCCTGTCCCCTCCCAGCCACTCAAACCCTTCCCTGTCCCCTCCCAGCCACCCAAACCCTTCCTGTCCCCCTCCCAGCCACCCAAACCCTTCCCTGTCCCCTCCCAGCCACAAACCCTTCCCTGTCCCCCTCCCAGCCACCCAAACCCTTCCCTGTCCCCTCCCAGCCACTCAAACCTTCCCTGTCCCCCTCCCAGCCACTCAAACCCTTCCCTGTCCCTGCAGCCACTCAAACCCTTCCCTGTCCCCTCCCAGCCACCCAAACCCTTCCCTGTCCCCTCCCAGCCACTCAAACCCTTCCCTGTCCCCTCCCAGCCACTCAAACCCTTCCCTGTCCCCTCCCAGCCACTCAAACCCTTCCCTGTCCCCTCCCAGCCACTCAAACCCTTCCTGTCCCCTCCCAGCCACCCAAACCCTTCCCTGTCCCCTCCCAGCCACTCAAACCCTTCCATGTCCCCCTCCCAGCCACTCAAACCCTTCCTGTCCCCTCCCAGCCACCCAAACCCTTCCCTGTCCCCCTCCCAGCCACTCAAACCCGTCCTGTCCCCTCCCAGCCACTCAAACCCTTCCCTGTCCCTCCCAGCCACTCAAACCCTTCCCTGTCCCCTCCCAGCCACTCAAACCCTTCCCTGTCCCCTCCCAGCCACCCAAACCCTTCCCTGTCCCCTCCCAGCCACTCAAACCCTTTCCTGTCCCCCTCCCAGCCACCCAAACCCTTCCCTGTCCCCCTCCCAGCCACTCAAACCCTTCCCTGTCCCCCTCCCAGCCACTCAAACCCTTCCCTGTCCCCCTCCCAGCCACCCAAACCCTTCCCTGTCCCCCTCCCAGCCACTCAAACCCTTCCCTGTCCCACTCCCAGCCACTCAAACCCTTCCCTGTCCCCTCCCAGCCACTCAAACCCTTCCTGTCCCCTCCCAGCCACCCAAACCCTTCCCTGTCCCCTCCCAGCCACTCAAACCCTTCCCTGTCCCCTCCCAGCCTCAAACCCTTCCCTGTCCCCTCCCAGCCACTCAAACCCTTCCCTGTCCCCTCCCAGCCACTCAAACCCTTCCCTGCCCCCTCCCAGCCACTCAAACCCTTCCCTGTCCCCCTCCCAGCCACTCAAACCCTTCCCTGTCCCCCTCCCAGCCACTCAAACCCTTCCCTGTCCCCCTCCCAGCCACTCAAACCCTTCCCTCTCCTTCTCCCAGCCACTCAAACCCTTCCCTGTCCCCCTCCCAGCCACCCAAACCCTTCCTGTCCCCTCCCAGCCACCCAAACCCTTCCCTGTCCCCGTCCAAGCCACACCAACCCATCCTGTCCCCTCCCAGCACTCAAACCCTTCCCTGTCCCCTCCCAGCCACTCAAACCCTTCCTGTCCCCTCCCAGCCACCCAAACCCTTCCCTGTCACTCAAACCCTTCCCTGTCCCCCTCCCAGCCACTCAAACCTTCCTGTCCCCCTCCCAGCCACTCAAACCCTTCCCTGTCCCCTCCCAGCCACCCAAACCCTTCCCTGTCCCCTCCCAGCCACTCAAACCCTTCCCTGTCAGGGTCCCAGCCACTCAAACCCTTCCCTGTCCCCCTCCCAGCCACCCAAACCCTTCCTGTCCCCTCCCAGCCACCCAAACCCTTCCCTGTCCCCCTCCAGCCACTCAAACCCTTCCTGTCCCCCTCCCAGCCACTCAAACCCTTCCTGTCCCCCTCCCAGCCACTCAAACCCTTCCTGTCCCCCTCCAGCCACCCAAACCCTTCCCTGTCCCCTCCCAGCCACTCAAACCCTTCCCTGTCCCTCCAGCCACTCAAACCCTTCCCTGTCCCTCCCAGCCACCCAAACCCTTCCTGTCCCCTCCCAGCCACTCAAACCCTTCCCTGTCCCCTCCCAGCCACTCAAACCCTTCCTGTCCCCTCCCAGCCACCCAAACCCTTCCCTGTCCCCTCCCAGCCCAAACCCTTCCCTGTCCCCTCCCAGCCACCCAAACCCTTCCTGTCCCCCTCCCAGCCACTCAAACCTTCCCTGTCCCCTCCCAGCCACTCAAACCCTTCCCTGTCCCCTCCCAGCCACTCAAACCCTTCCCTGTCCCCTCCCAGCCACTCAAACCCTTCCTGTCCCCTCCCAGCCACCCAAACCCTTCCCTGTCCCCCTCCCAGCCACTCAAACCCTTCCTGTCCCCTCCAGCCACCCAAACCAACCCTTCCCTGTCCCCTCCCAGCCCCAAACCCTTCCCTGTCCCCTCCCAGCCACTCAAACCTTCCCTGTCCCCCAGCCACTCAAACCCTTCCCTGTCCCCTCCCAGCCACCCAAACCCTTCCCTGTCCCCTCCCAGCCACTCAAACCCTTCCCTGTCCCCTCCCAGCCACCAAACCCTTCCCTGTCCCCCTCCCAGCCACTCAAACCCTTCCCTGTCCCCTCCCAGCCACCCAAACCCTTCCTGTCCTCCCAGCCACTCAAACCCTTCCTGTCCCCCTCCCAGCCACTCAAACCCTTCCTGTCCCCTCCCAGCCACCCAAACCCTTCCCTGTCCCCTCCCAGCCACTCAAACCCTTCCTGTCCCTCCCAGCCACTCAAACCCTTCCTGTCCCCTCCCAGCCACTCAAACCCTTCCTGTCCCTCCCAGCCACCCAAACCCTTCCCTGTCCCCTCCAGCCACTCAAACCCTTCCCTGTCCCCTCCCAGCCATCAAACCCTTCCCTGTCCCCTCCCAGCCACCCAAACCTTCCTGTCCCTCCCAGCCACCCAAACCCTTCCTGTCCCCTCCCAGCCACTCAAACCCTTCCCTGTCCCTCCCAGCCACTCAAACCCTTCCCTGTCCCCTCCCAGCCACCCAAACCCTTCCCTGTCCCCTCCCAGCCACTCAAACCCTTCCTGTCCCCTCCCAGCCACTCAAACCCTTCCCTGTCCCTCCCAGCCACTCAAACCCTTCCCTGTCCCCTCCAGCCACTCAAACCCTTCCCTGTCCCTCCCAGCCACCCAAACCCTTCCTGTCCCCTCCCAGCCACCCAAACCCTTCCCTGTCCCCTCCCAGCCACCCAAACCCTTCCCTGTCCCCTCCCAGCCACCCAAACCCTTCACTGTCCCCCTCCCAGGAACCCAAACCCTTCCCTGTCTTCCTCCCAGCCACTCAAACCCTTACCTGCCCCCTCCCAGCCACCCAAACCCTTCCCTGTCCCCCTCCCAGCACCTCAAACCCGTCCCTGTCCCTCCCAGCCACTCAAACCCTTCCTGTCCCCTCCAGCCACCCAAACCCTTCCCTGTCCCCTCCCAGCCACTCAAACCCTTCCCTGTCCCCTCCCAGCCACCCAAACCCTTCCTGTCCCTCCCAGCCACCCAAACCCTTCCTGTCCCCTCCCCAGCCACCCAAACCCTTCCCTGTCCCCTCCCAGCCACTCAAACCCTTCCTGTCCCCTCCCAGCCACTCAAACCCTTACCTGCCCCCTCCCAGCCACCCAAACCCTTCCCTGTCCCCTCCCAGCCACTCAAACCCTTCCCTGTCCCCTCCCAGCCACTCAAACCCTTCCTGTCCCCTCCCAGCCACTCAAACCCTTCCCTGTCCCCTCCCAGCCACCCAAACCCTTCCCTGTCCCTCTCCCAGCCACTCAAACCCTTCCCTGTCCCCCTCCCAGCCACTCAAACCCTTTCCTGTCCCCTCCCAGCCACCCAAACCCTTCCTGTCCCCCTCCAGCCACTCAAACCCTTCCTGTCCCCCTCAGCCACTCAAACCCTTCCTGTCCCCTCCCAGCCACCCAAACCCTTCCCTGTCCCCTCCCAGCCACCCAAACCCTTCCCTGTCCCCTCCCAGCCACCCAAACCCTTCCCTGTCCCCTCCCAGCCACTCAAACCCTTCCTGTCCCCCTCCCAGCCACTCAAACCCTTCCCTGTCCCCTCCCAATACCCCAAACCCTTCCTGTCCCCTCCCAGCCACTCAAACCCTTCCTGTCCCCCTCCCAGCCACCCAAACCCTTCCCTGTCCCCTCCCAGCCACTCAAACCCTTCCTGTCCCCTCCCAGCCACTCAAACCCTTCCCTGTCCCCTCCCAGCCACCCAAACCCTTCCTGTCCCCTCCCAGCCACCCAAACCTTCCTGTCCCCTCCCAGCCACTCAAACCCTTCCCTGTCCCCTCCCAGCCACCCAAACCCTTCCCTGTCCCCCTCAAAGCCACCCAAACCCTTCCCTGTCACCCTCCCAGCCACCCAAACCCTTCCCTGTCCCCCTCCCCGCCACTCCAACCCTTCCCTGTCCCCTCCCAGCCACCCAAACCCTTCCCTGTCCCTCCCAGCCACTCAAACCCTTCCTGTCCTCCCAGCCACCCAAACCCTTCCCTGTCCCCTCCCAGCCACTCAAACCCTTCCCTGTCCCCTCCCAGCCACTCAAACCCTTCCTGTCCCCTCCCAGCCACTCAAACCCTTCCCTGTCCCCCTCCCAGCCACTCAAACCCTTCCCTGTCCCCTCCCAGCCACTCAAACCCTTCCCTGTCCCTCCCAGCCACTCAAACCCTTCCCTGTCCCCTCCCAGCCACTCAAACCCTTCCTGTCCCTCCAGCCACTCAAACCCTTCCCTGTCCCCTCCCAGCCACTCAAACCCTTCCCTGTCCCCTCCCAGCCACTCAAACCCTTCCTGCCCCCTCCCAGCCACGCAAACCCTTCCCTGTCCCCCTCCCAGCCACTCAAACCCTTCCTGTCCCCTCCCAGCCACTCAAACCCTTCCTGTCCCCTCCAGCCACTCAAACCCTTCCTGTCACCGTGCAGCCACTCAAACCCTTCCCTGTCCTCCCAGCCACTCAAACCCTTCCTGTCCCCCTCCCAGCCACTCAAACCCTTCCCTGTCCCTCCCAGCCACTCAAACCCTTCCCTGTCCCTCCCACCCAAACCCTTCCCTGTCCCCTCCCAGCCACCCAAACCCTTCCCTGTCCCTCCCAGCCACTCAAACCCTTCCCTGTCCCCCTCAGCCACTCAAACCCTTCCTGTCCCCTCCCAGCCACCCAAACCCTTCCCTGTCCCCTCCCAGCCACTCAAACCCTTCCCTGTCCCCTCCCAGCCACCCAAACCCTTCCCTGTCCCCTCCAGCCACCCAAACCCTTCCTGTCCCCTCCCAGCCACCCAAACCCTTCCTGTCCCCTCCCAGCCACTCAAACCCTTCCCTGTCCCCTCCCAGCCACCCAAACCCTTCCCTGTCCCCCTCCCAGCCACCCAAACCCTTCCTGTCCCCCTCCCAGCCACCCTTCCCTGTCCCCTCCCAGCCACTCAAACCCTTCCCTGTCCCTCCCAGCCACTCAAACCCTTCCTGTCCCCTCCCAGCCACTCAAACCCTTCCCTGTCCCCTCCCAGCCACCCAAACCCTTCCCTGTCCCCTCCCAGCCACTCAAACCCTTCCTGTCCCCTCCCAGCCACCCAACCCTTCCTGTCCCCTCCCAGCCACTCAAACCCTTCCCTGTCCCCTCCCAGCCACTCAAACCCTTCCCTGTCCCCTCCCAGCCACTCAAACCCTTCCCTGTCCCCTCCAGCCACCAAACCCTTCCTGTCCCCTCCCAGCCACTCAAACCCTTCCCTGTCCCCCTCCAACCCTTCCTGTCCCCCTCCCAGCCACTCAAACCCTTCCCTGTCCCTCCCAGCCACTCCAAACCCTTCCTGTCCCCTCCCAGCCACTCAAACCCTTCCCTGTCCCCTCCCAGCCACTCAAACCCTTCCCTGTCCCCTCCAGCCACCCAAACCCTTCCCTGTCCCCTCCCAGCCACCCAAACCCTTCCTGTCCCCCTCCCACCCAAACCCTTCCTGTCCCCTCCCAGCCACCCAAACCCTTCCTGTCCCTCCCCAGCCACCCAAACCCTTCCCTGTCCCCTCCCAGCCACTCAAACCCTTCCTGTCCCCTCCCAGCCACTCAAACCCTTCCTGTCCCTCCCAGCCACTCAAACCCTTCCTGTCCCCTCCCAGCCACTCAAACCCTTCCCTGTCCCCCTCCCATCCACTCAAACCCTTCCCTGTCCCCCTCCCAGCCACTCAAACCCTTACCAGTCACACTCCAAGCCACTCAAACCCATCCATGTCCCCTCCCAGCCACCCAAACCCTTCCCTGTCCCCCTCCCAGCCACTCAAACCTTCCCTGTCCCTCCCAGCCACCCAAACCCTTCCTTGTCCCCCTCCCAGCCACTCAAACCCTTCCCTGTCCCCCACCCAGCCACCCAAACCCTTCCCAGTCCCCCACCCACCCACCCAAACCCATCCCTGCCCCCTCCCAGCCACCCAAACCTTCCCTGTCCCCCTCCCAGCCACCAAACCCTTCCTGTCCCCTCCCAGCCACCCAAACCCTTCCCTGTCCCCTCCCAGCCACCAAACCCTTCCTGTCCCCTCCCAGCCATCAAACCCTTCCCTGTCCAACTCCCAGCCACTCAAACCCTTCCCTGTCCCCCTCCCAGCCACTCAAACCCTTCCCTGTCCCCTCCCAGCCACCCAAACCTTCCCTGTCCCCGTGCAAGCCCTCAAACCCTTCCTGTCCCCTCCCAGCCACTCAAACCTTCCCTGTCCCCTCCCAGCCACTCAAACCCTTCCTGTCCCTGCAAGCCACTCAAACCCTTCCTGTCCCCCCAGCCACCAAACCCTTCCTGTCCCCTCCCAGCCACCCAAACCCTTCCCTGTCCCTCCCAGCCACCCAAACCCTTCCCTGTCCCCCTCCCAGCCACTCAAACCCTTCCCTGTCCCCCTCCCAGCCACTCAAACCCTTCCCTGTCCCCATCCAAGACACTCAAACCCTTCCCTGTCCCCCTCCCAGCCACTCAAACCCTTCCCTGTCCCCCTCCCAGCCACCCAAACCCTTCCCAGTCACCGTGCAAGCCCCTCAAACCCTTCCCTGTCCCCTCCCAGCCACTCAAACCCTTCCTGTCACCGTGCAGCCACTCAAACCCTTCCCTGTCCCCTCCCAGCCACTCAAACCCTTCCCTGTCCCCCTCCCAGCCACCCAAACCCTTCACTGTCACCCTGCCAGCCACTGAAACCCTTCCCTGTCACCCTGCCAGCCACTCAAACCCTTCCCTGTCCCCTCCCAGCCACTCAAACCCTTCCTGTCCCCTCCCAGCCACTCAAACCTTCCCTGTCCCCCTCCCAGCCACCCAAACCCTTCCCTGTCCCCTCAGCCACCCAAACCCTTCCCTGTCCCCTCCCAGCCACTCAAACCCTTCCTGTCCCCTCCCAGCCACCAAACCCTTCACTGTCCCCCTCCCAGCCACTCAAACCCTTCCCTGTCCCCCTCCTTCCCTGTCCCCTCCCAGCCACTCAAACCCTTCCCTGTCCCTCCCAGCCACCCAAACCCTTCCCTGTCCCTCCCAGCCACTCAAACCCTTCCCTGTCCCCTCCCAGCCACCCAAACCCTTCCCTGTCCCCTCCCAGCCACTCAAACCTTCCCTGTCCCCTCCCAGCCACTCAAACCCTTCCCTGTCCCTCCCAGCCACTCAAACCCTTCCTGTCCCCTCCCAGCCACTCAAACCTTCCTGTCCCCTCCCAGCCACTCAAACCCTTCCCTGTCCCCTCCCAGCCACCCAAACCTTCCTGTCCCCGTGCCAGCCACTCAAACCCTTCCTGTCCCCCTCCCAGCCACCCAAACCCTTCCTGTCCCCTCCCAGCCACCCAAACCCTTCCTGTCCCCTCCCAGCCACCCAAACCCTTCCTGTCCCCTCCCAGCCACCCAAACCCTTCCCTGTCCCCTCCCAGCCACCCAAACCCTTCACAGTCCCCCTCCCAGCCACACAAACCCTTCCCTGTCCCCTCCCAGCCACCCAAACCCTTCCCTGTCCCCTCCCAGCCATCAAACCCTTCCTGTCCCCTCCCAGCCACTCAAACCCTTCCTGTCCCCTCCCAGCCCTCAAACCCTTCCTGTCCCCTCACAGCCACTCAAACCCTTCCCTGTCCCCCTCCCACTCAAACCCTTCCTGTCCCCACCCAGCCACCCAAACCCTTCCCTGTCCCCTCCCAGCCACCCAAACCCTTCCTGTCCCCTCCCAGCCACTCAAACCCTTCCTGTCCCCTCAGCCTCAGCCTTCCTGTCCCCTCCCAGCCACTCAAACCCTTCCTGTCCCCTCCCAGCCACTCAAACCCTTCCCTGTCCCCTCCCAGCCACTCAAACCCTTCCTGTCCCCTCCCAGCCACTCAAACCCTTCCTGTCCCCTCCCAGCCACTCAAACCCTTCCTGTCCCCTCCCAGCCACACAAACCCTTCCCTTTCCCCCTCCCAGCCACTCAAACCCTTCCCTGTCCCCCTCCCAGCCACTCAAACCCTTCCCTGTCCCCCTCCCAGCCACCAAACCCTTCCCTGTCCCCCTCCCAGCCACTCAAACCCTTCCCTGTCACTCTAGCAGCCACTCAAACCCTTCCTGTCCCCTCCCAGCCACTCAAACCCTTCCCTGTCCCTCCCAGCCACTCAAACCCTTCCTGTCCCTCCCAGCCACTCAAACCCTTCCCTGTCCCCTCCCAGCCACCCAACCCTTCCCTGTCCCCCTCCCAGCCACCCCAACCCTTCCCTGTCCCCTCCCAGCCACTCAAACCCTTCCTGTCCCTCCCAGCCACCCAAACCCTTCCCTGTCCCCTCCCAGCCACTCAAACCCTTCCTGTCCCCTCCCAGCCACCAAACCCTTCCCTGTCCCTCCCAGCCACCCAAACCCTTCCTGTCCCCCTCAGCCACCCAAACCCTTCCTGTCCCCTCCCAGCCACTCAAGCCCTTCCTGTCCCCTCCCAGCCACTCAAACCCTTCCCTGTCCCCCTCCCAGCCACCCAAACCCTTCCTGTCCCCTCCCAGCCACTCAAACCCTTCCCTGTCCCCTCCCAGCCACTCAAACCCTTCCTGTCCTCCCAGCCATCAAGCCCTTCCCTGTCCCCTCCCAGCCACTCAAACCCTTCCCTGTCCCCTCCCAGCCACTCAAACCCTTCCTGTCCCCTCCCAGCCACCCAAACCCTTCCCTGTCCCCTCAAGCCACTCAAACCCTTCCCTGTCCCCTCCCAGCCACTCAAACCCTTCCTGTCCCCTCCCAGCCACCCAAACCCTTCCTGTCCCCTCCCCACCCAAACCCTTCCCTGTCCCCTCAGTTCAACCTTCCTGTCCCCTCCCAGCCACTCAAACCCTTCCTGTCCCCCTCCCAGCCACTCAAACCCTTCCCTGTCCCCTCCCAGCCACTCAAACCCTTCCCTGTCCCCTCCCAGCCACCCAAACCCTTCCTGTCCCCTCCCAGCCACCCAAACCCTTCCTGTCCCCTCCCACCCAAACCCTTCCTGTCCCCTCCCAGCCACCCAAACCTTCCCTGTCCCCTCCAGCCACCCAAACCCTTCCTGTCCCCTCCCAGCCACTCAAACCCTTCCCTGTCCACCTCCCCAGCCACTCAAACCCTTCCCTGTCCCCCTCCCAGCCACGCAAACCCTTCCCTGTCCCCTCCCAGCCACCCAAACCTTCCCTGTCCCCTCCCAGCCACTCCAACCCTTCCTGTCCCCTCCCAGCCACCCAAACCCTTCCCTGTCCCTCCCAGCCACCCAAACCCTTCCCTG
The DNA here is from genome assembly GCF_024679095.1 of Eriocheir sinensis. NCBI lineage: Eukaryota > Metazoa > Arthropoda > Malacostraca > Decapoda > Varunidae > Eriocheir > Eriocheir sinensis. The sequence continues at coordinate 232,430 of NW_026110795.1, forward strand.
TCCCCTCCCAGCCATCAAACCCTTCCTGTCCCCTCCCAGCCACTCAAACCCTTCCCTGTCCCCCTCTAAGCCACCCAAACCCTTCCCTGTCCCCCTCCCAGCCACCCAAACCCTTCCCTGTCCCCTTCCCAGCCCCACAAACCCATCCTGTCCCCCTCCCAGCCACTCAAACCCTTCCCTGTCCCCCTCCAAGCCACCCAAACCCTTCCCTGTCCCCTCCAATACCCAAACCTTCCCTGTCCCCTCCCAGCCACTCAAACCCTTCCTGTCCCCTCCCAGCCACCAAACCCTTCCTGTCCCCTCCTGTCCCCTCAAGCCACGCAAACCCTTCCCTGTCCCCCTCCCAGCCACCCAAACCCTTCCCTGTCACCGTGCAAGCCACTCAAACCCTTCCTGTCCCCTCCCAGCCACCCAAACCTTCCCTGTCCCCGTCCCACTCAAACCCTTCCTGTCCCCCTCCCAGCCACTCAAACCCTTCCTGTCCCCTCCCAGCCACTCAAACCCTTCCTGTCCCCTCCCAGCCACCCAAACCCTTCCCTGTCCCCTCCCAGCCACCCAAACCTTCCCTGTCCCCTCCCCAGCCACTCAAACCCTTCCTGTCCCCTCCAGCCACAAACCCTTCCCTGTCCCCTCCCAGCCACTCAAACCCTTCCTGTCCCCTCCCAGCCACCCAAACCCTTCCCCTGTCCCCTCCCAGCCACCCAAACCCTTCCTGTCCCCCTCCCAGCCACCCAAACCCTTCCATGTCCCCCTCCCCACCCAAACCCTTCCCTGTCCCCTCCCAGCCACCCAAACCCTTCCCTGTCCCCTCCCAGCCACTCAAACCCTTCCTGTCCCCTCCAGCCACCCAAACCCTTCCTGTCCCCTCCCAGCATCAAACCCTTCCCTGTCCCCTCCCAGCCACCCAAACCCTTCCTGTCCCCTCCCAGCCACCCAAACCCTTCCTGTCCCCTCCCAGCCACCCAAAGCCCTTCCCTGTCCCCTCCCAGCCACCCAAGCCTTCCCTGTCCCCTCCAGCCACCAAACCCTTCCTGTCCCTCCCCAGCCACTCAAACCCTTCCTGTCCCCCTCCCAGCCACCCAAACCCTTCCATGTCCCCCTCCAGCCACCCAAACCTTTCCTGTCACCCTCCCTACTCAAACCCTTCCCTGTCCCCCTCCCAGCCAACCAAACCCTTCCCTGTCCCCCTCCCAGCCACTCAAACCCTTCACTGTCACCTCCCAGCATACCCAAACCCTTCCTGTCCCCTCCAGCCACCCAAACCCTTCCCTGTCCCCTCCCAGCCAAACCCTTCCTGTCCCTCCCAGCCACTCAAACCCTTCCCTGTCCCCCTCCCAGCCACCCAAACCCTTCCTTGTCCCCCTCCCAGCCACCCAAACCCTTACCCGTACCCCTCCCCGCCACCCAAACCCTTCCCTGTCCCCCTCCCAGCCACCCAAACCCTTCCTTGTCCTCCTCCCAGCCACCCAAACCCTTCCCTGTCCCCCTCCCAGCCACCCAAAGCCTTCCTGTCCCCTCCAAACCCTTCCCTGTCCCCTCCAGCCACTCAAACCCTTCCTGTCCCCCCAGCCACTCAAACCCTTCCTGTCCCCTCCCATCCTCAAACCCTTCCCTGTCCCACTCCCAGCCACTCAAACGCTTCCCTGTCCCCCTCCCAGCCACTCAAACCCTTCCCAGTCCCCCTCCCAGCCACTCAAACCCTTTCCTGTCCCCCTCCCAGCCACTCAAACCCTTCCCTGTCCCCCTCCCAGCCACCCAAACCCTTCCCTGTCCCCCTCCCAGCCCTCAAACCCTTCCCTGTCCCCTCCCAGCCACTCAAACCCTTCCCTGTCCCCTCCCAGCCACTCAGGCCCTTCCTGTCCCCCTCCCAGCCACCCAAACCCTTCCTGTCACCGTGCAAGCCACTCAAACCCTTCCTGTCCCCTCCCAGCCACCCAAACCCTTCCCAGTGCCCCGCCCAGCCACCCCAACCCTTCCTGTCCCCTCCCAGCCATCAAGCCTTCCTGTCCCCTCCCAGCCACCCAAACCCTTCCTGTCCCCTCCCAGCCACCCAAACCCTTCCCTGTCACCCTGCAAGCCACGCAAATCCTTCCCTGTCCCCCTCCCAGCCACCCAAACCCTTCCCTGTCCCCCTCCCAGCCACCCAAACCCTTCCTGTCCCCTCCCAGCCACCCAAACCTTCCTGTCCCCTCCCAGCCACCCAAACCCTTCCCTGTCCCCCTCCCAGCCACCCAAACCCTTCCCCTGTCCCCTCCCAGCCACCCAAACCTTCCCTGTCCCCTCCCAGCCACTCAAACCCTTCCTGTCCCCCTCCCAGCCACTCAAACCCTTCCTGTCCCCCTCCCAGCCACCAAACCCTTCTGTCCCCTCCCAGCCACCCAAACCCTTCCTGTCCCCTCCCAGCCACCCAAACCCTTCCTGTCCCCTCCCAGCCACCCAAACCCTTCCTGTCCCCTCCCAGCCACCAAACTCTTCCCTGTCCTCCCAGCCACCCAAACCCTTCCTGTCCCCTCCCAGCCACCCAAACCCTTCCCTGTCCCTCCCAGCCACTCAAACCCTTCCTGTCCCCTCCCAGCCACCCAAACCCTTCCCTGTCTTAGTGCAAGCCACCCAAACCCTTCCTGTCCCCCTCCCAGCCACTCAAACCCTTCCTGTCCCCTCCCAGCCACACAAACCCTTCCCTGTCCCCCTCCCATCCACTCAAACCCTTCCTGTCCCCCTCCCAGCACTCAAACCCTTCCTGTCCCCTCCCAGCCACTCAAACCCTTCCTGTCCCCTCCCAGCCACTCAAACCCTTCCTGTCCCCTCCCAGCCACTCAAACCCTTCCTGTCCCCTCCCAGCCACTCAAACCCTTCCCTGTCCCCCTCCCATCCACTCAAACCTTCCCTGTCCCCTCCCAGCCACTCAAACCCTTCCCTGTCTGCGTGCAAGCCACTCAAACCCTTCCCTGTCCCCTCCCAGCTACTCAAACCCTTCACTGTCCCCTCCCAGCCACCCAAACCCTTCTCTGTCCCCCTCCAGCCACTCAAACCCTTCCCTGTCACCGTGCAAGCCACTCAAACCTTCCTGTCCCCTCAGCCACTCAAACCTTCCTGTCCCCTCCCAGCCACCCAAACCCCTTCCTGTCCCCTCCCAGCCACTCAAACCCTTCCCTGTCCCGTGCAAGCCACTCAAACCCTTCCTGTCCCCTCCCAGCCACTCAAACCCTTCCTGTCCCCCTCCCAGCCACTCAAACCCTTCCCTGTCCCCCTCTCAATACCCAAACCCTTCCTGTCCCCTCCCAGCCACCCAAACCCTTCCCTGTCCCCTCCCAGCCACCCAAACCCTTCCCTGTCACCCTCCCAGCCACCCAAACCCTTCCCTGTCCCCCTCCCAGCCACCCAAACCCTTCCCTGTCCCCCTCCCAGCCACCCAAACCCTTCCCTGTCCCCCTCCCAGCCACTCAAACCCTTCCCTGTCCCCCTCCCAGCCTCAAACCCTTCCCTGTCCCCCCCAGCCACTCAAACCCTTCCCTGTCCCTCACCAATACCCAAACCCTTCCTGTCCCCCTCCCAGCAAACAGGCCTTCCTGTCCCCTCCCAGCCACTCAAACCCTTCCCTGTCCCCTCCAATACCAAACCCTTCCTGTCCCCTCCCAGCCACTCAAACCTTCCTGTCCCCTCCCAGCCACTCAAACCCTTCCTGTCCCCTCCTCCACTCAAACCCTTCCTGTCCCGTCCCAGCCACTCAAACCCTTCCCTGTCCCCCTCCCAGCCACCCAAACCCTTCCCTGTCCCCCTCCCAGCCACTCAAACCCTTCCCTGTCACCGTGCAAGCCACTCAAACCCTTCCCTGTCCCCTCCCAGCCACTCAAACCCTTCCTGTCCCCTCCCAGCCACTCAAACCTTCCCTGTCCCCTCCCAGCCACCAAACCCTTCCTGTCACCTCCCAGCCACTCAAACCCTTCCCTGTCCCCTCCCAGCCCTCAACCCTTCCCTGTCTGCGTGCAACCCTCAAACCCTTCCTGTCCCCTCCCAGCCACTCAAACACTTCCCTGTCCCCTCCCAGCCACCCAAACCCTTCCCTGTCACCGTGCAAGCCACTCAAACCCTTCCTGTCCCTCCCAGCCCAAACCCTTCCCTGTCCCCCTCCCAGCCACCCAAGACCCTTCCTGTCCCCCCTCCCAGCCCCAAACCCTTCCCTGTCCCCTCCTCAAACCCTTCCTGTCCCCTCCCAGTCACCCAAACCTTCCTGTCCCCTCCCAGCCCAAACCCTTCCCTGTCCCTCCCAATACCCAAACCCTTCCCTGTCCCCTCCCACACCCTTCCCTGTCCCCCCAGCCACCAAACCCTTCCTGTCCCCTCCCAGCCTCAAACCTTCCCTGTCCCCTCCCAGCCACCCAAACCCTTCCCTGTCCCCTCCCAGCCACCCAAACCCTTCCCTGTCCCCTCCCAGCCACCCAAACCCTTCCTGTCCCCTCCAGCCACCCCAAACCCTTCCTGTCCCCTCCCAGCCACTTAGGCCAGCCCTTCCTGTCCCCTCCCCAGCCAAAACCCTTCCTGTCCCCTCCCAGCCACCCAAACCCTTCCCTGTCCCCTCCCAGCCACCCAAACCCTTCCTGTCCCCGTCCCAGCCACTCAAACCCTTCCTGTCCCCTCCCAGCCACCCCAAACCTTCCCTGTCTGCGTGCAAGCCACCCAAACCCTTCCTGTCCCCTCCCAGCCACTCAAACCCTTCCCTGTCCCCTCCCAGCCACTCAAACCCTTCCCTGTCCCCTCCCAGCCACTCAAACCCTTCCCCTGTCCCCTCCAGCCACTCAAGGCCCTTCCTGTCCCCTCCCAGCCACTCAAACCCTTCCCTGTCCCCCTCCAGCCTCAAACCCTTCCCTGTCCCCCTCCCAGCCCTCAAACCCTTCCTGTCCCCCTCCCAGCCCTCAAACCCTTCCCTGTCCCTCCCAGCCACTCAAACCCTTCCCTGTCCCCCTCCCAGCCCTCAAACCCTTCCTGTCCCCTCCAACCACTCAAACCCTTCCCTGTCCCTCCAGCCACTCAAACCCTTCCTGTCCCCTCCCATCACTCCAAACCCTTCTCTGTCCCCTCCCAGCCACTCAAACCCTTCCCCTGTCACCCAGCCCTCAGAGCCTTCCTGTCCCCTCCCACTCAAACCCTTCCTGTCCCCTCCCATACCCCAAACCCTTCCCTGTCCCCTCCCAGCCACTCAAACCCTTCCCTGTCACCGTGCAAGCCACTCAAACCCTTCCTGTCCGCCTCCCAGCCACTCAAACCCTTCCCTGTCCCCCTCAGCCACTCAAACCCTTCCTGTCCCCCTCTCAGGCACTCAAACCCTTCCCTGTCCCCTCCCAGCCACCCAAACCCTTCCTGTCCCCTCCCAGCCACCCAAACCCTTCCTGTCCCCTCCCAGCCACCCAAACCCTTCCCTGTCCCCTCCCAGCCACCCAAACCCTTCCTGTCCCCCTCCCAGCCACCCAAACCTTCCTGTCCCCTCCCAGCCTCTCAAACCCTTCCCTGTCCCCTCCCAGCCACTCAAACCCTTCCTGTCCCCCTCCCAGCCACTCAAACCTTCCCTGTCCCCTCCCAGCCACCCAAACCCTTCCTGTCCCCCTCCCAGCCACCAAACCCTTCCCTGTCCCCCTCCCAGCCCTCAAACCCTTCCCTGTCCCCTCCCAGCCACCAAACCCTTCCCTGTCCCCTCCCAGCCACTCAAACCCTTCCTGTCCCTCCCAGCCACTCAAACCTTCCCTGTCCCCCTCCCAGCCTCAAACCCTTCCCTGTCACCGTGCAGCCACTCAAACCCTTCCTGTCCCCTCCAGCCACCCCAAGGCCTTCCTGTCCCCTCCCAGCCACTCAAGCCTTCCTGTCCCCGTGTAAGCCACTCAAACCCTTCCCTGTCCCCCTCCCAGCCCTCAAACCCTTCCTGTCCCCCTCAATATCAAACCCTTCCTGTCCCCTCAGCCACCCAAACCCTTCCTGTCCCCGTGCCAAGCCACTCAAGCCCTTCCTGTCCCCTCCCAGCCACTATCAAGCCCTTCCCTGTCACCTGCCAGCCCTCAAACCCTTCCTGTCCCCCTCCCACTCAAACACTTCCTGTCCCCTCCCAGCCACCCCAAACCCTTCCCTGTCTGTGCAAGCCACTCAAACCCTTCCCTGTCCCCCTCCCAGCCACCCAAAGCCTTCCTGTCCCCTCCCAATATCAGCCCTTCCCTGTCCCCTCCCAGCCACCCTTCCCTGTCCCCTCCCACCCAAGCCCTTCCTGTCCCCTCAGCCACTCAAACCCTTCCTGTCCCCTCCCCTCCAATACCCAAACCCTTCCCTGTCCCCTCCAGCCACCCAAACCCTTCCCTGTCCCCCTCCCAGCCACCCAAACCCTTCCTGTCCCCCTCCCAATACTCAAGCCCTTCCTGTCCCCTCCCAGCCACTCAAGCCCTTCCCTGTCCCCTCCCAGCCACCCAAACCTTCCTGTCCCCCTGCAAGCCACTCAAACCCTTCCCTGTCCCCTCCCATCCCTCAGACCCTTCCTGTCCCCTCCCAAGCCACTCAAACCCTTCCCTGTCTGCGTGCAAGCCACTCAAACCCTTCCTGTCCCCTCCCAGCCACCCAAACCCTTCCTGTCACCGTGCAAAGCCACTCAAACCCTTCCCTGTCCCCTCCCAGCCACTCAGGCCTTCCCTGTCCCCCCCAGCCACCAAACCCTTCCCTGTCCCCTCCCAGCCACCAAACCCTTCCCTGTCACCTCCCAACCACTCAAACCCTTCCCTGTCCCCCTCACCTCAAACCCTTCCCTGTCCCCTTCCAGCTACTCAAACCCTTCCTGTCCCCTCCCAGCCACCCAAACCCTTCCCTGTCCCCCTCCCAGCCACCAACCCTTCCCTGTCCCCTCCCTGTCACCCCAAACCCTTCCCTGTCCCCCTTCCAGCCACCCAAACCCTTCCTGTCCCCTCCCATACCCAAACCTTCCCTGTCCCCCTCCCTTTTAACCCTTCCTGTCCCCCTCAGCCACCAAACCTTCCTGTCACCTCCCAGCCACTCAAACCCTTCCTGTCCCCCTCCCAGCCACCCAAACCTTCCCTGTCCCCTCTCCCAGCCACCCCAAACCTTCCTGTCCCCTCCAATACTAACCCTTCCTGTCCCCTCCCAGCCACTCAAACCCTTCCCTGTCCCCTCCAAGCCACTCAAACCCTTCCTGTCCCTCCCAGCCACCCAAACCCTTCCTGTCCCCCTCCAATACCCAAACCCTTCCTGTCCCTCTCCAATATCAAACCCTTCTGTCCCCCTCCACCCAAACCCTTCCCTGTCCCCTCCAGCCACCCAAACCCTTCCCTGTCCCCCTCCCAGCCACTCAAACCCGTTCCTGTCCCCCTCCCAGCCACTCAAGCCTTCCCTGTCCCCCTCCCAGCCACCCAAACCCTTCCTGTCCCCTCCCAGCCACCAAACCTTCCCTGTCCCCTCCCAGCCCTCAAACCCTTCCCTGTCCCCCTCCAGCCCTCAAACCCTTCCTGTCCCCTCCCAGCCACCAAACCCTTCCCTGTCCCCCACTCCAATACTCCCCATACCCTCATGCCCTTCCTGTCTTCCCAGCCAATACCCAAACCCTTCCCTGTCCCCTCCCATGCACCCAAACCCTTCCCTGTCCCCCTCCCAGCCACCCAAACCCTTTCCTGTCCCCCTCCCAGCCACTCAAACCCTTCCCTGCCCCCTCCCAGCCACTCCTACCCCTTCCTGTCCCCCTCAAACCCCTTCACCAGCCACTCAAACCCTTCCTGTCACCGTGCAACCACTCAAACCTTCCTGTCCCCTCCCAGCCACCTTCTGTCCCCTCATGCTCAAACCCTTCCTGTCACCGTGCCAAGCCACTCAAGCCCTTCCCTGTCCCCTCCCATGCCTCAAGCCCTTCCCAGGCCTTCCTGTCCCCCCTCCCAGCCATAGGCCTTCCCCCTTCTGTCCCCTCCCCAGCACTCATTCCCTTGCTGTTATCAAACCCTTCCCTGTCCCCTCAGCCACCCAAACCCTTCCCTGTCCCCCTCCCAGCCACCCAGAGCCCTTCCTGTCCCCTCCCAGCCACCCAAACCCTTCCCTGTCCCCTCCCAGCCACAGGCAACCCTTCCCTGTCCCCCTCCCAGCCTCAAACCCTTCCTGTCCCCCTTCCCAATACCCAAACCCTTCCCTGTCCCCTCCCATGCCACACTAGAGGCCTTCCTGTCCCCCTCCCAATACCCAAACCCTTCCCTGTCCCCTCCCAATGCCCCAAACCCTTCCTGTCCCCCTCCCAGCCACCCCAGGCCAGCTTCCCTGTCCCCCCTCCCAATACCCAAACCCTTCCCTGTCCCCCTCCCAGCCCATAATACCAAACCCTTCCCCTGTCCCCCTCCCAATACCCAAACCCTTCCTGTCCCCTCCCAGCCA
>NW_026110795.1:475590-628090 GCF_024679095.1 Eriocheir sinensis
AAATGCTGCTGTTGCTATATCAGGTTTACTTAAGTTAGATTCCTGGCACCTAGGCAGGTTGGTAAGGTTGCAGCTGATTGACTGCATCGCTCTCTCTCAGACACTCATGTCAGACCACATCTTGCATGCTCGAGTGAGACATGTTTCTTTATTATATGCCATAGCTCACCTCATACACGAGATAGCAAGTTTTGGTTGACACAATCAGTTTCTTCAGTGACTGTAGAATCAAGATTTATTTTAAAATTTTGATTCTACAGTCACTGCTGAGTCTTGTGGTGTCAAACAAAACTGGCTATCTCGTGTAAAAAAACATGTCTCACTCGAGCATATCAGTTGCAACTTAATAATAACTAGACGCATAGCACTCGGAGTGCACACCTCCAAAGATCGCCATGAAAATGAAAATGGTATGGGGATCAACTGTGATCCTATTCATCATATGGAAGCATTTATTTCGAAATTTGATGAAATTATATTTTTTGGGAAACTTTGACCTTGGGTGAACTTTTCGAGGTCAAGGTCAAAGGTCAAGGTCAAGGCCATGCAAGGTGCATCATATAGAATAATTTGTTTCGAAATTTGATGAAATTCTATTTTTTTGGAACTTTGACCTTGGGCAAACTTTTCGAGGTCAAGGTCAAAGGTCAAGGTCAAGGCCCTGCAAGTTGCATCTTTCCATGAGGTAAAATATGAACCTAGTCTGAAGTCTCTACGATGACGAGAACCGAGGTTATGGCCAATCTGTCGTTTTGTGCAACCTTGACCTTGACCTTTGACCTTTGACATCAAATATTTAATGGGTTCTATTCTGGACGGACACGAAGCTTCCCTGAAAAATTGGTTGAGATATCCGCAAAATTGTGCACAGGAGACTGTTAACGAACAAACAAACAAACAAATAAACATACTGACCGGATCGAAAATATAACCTCCTCCAACTTCATTGGCGGAGGTAACAATAATAATAATAATAATAATAATAATAATAATAATAATAATAATAATAATAATAAAAATAATAATAAATGATAATAATATTAGTGATCAATAATAATAGTGATGATGGTGATAATAATAATAATAATAATAATAATAATAATAATAATAATAATAATAATAATAATAATAATTTAGTTACAATAATGACTCAGGATTTTTTTTTTTTTTCTAGATCATTTGGAATTACACCTATGTTTGTTTTCTTCTTGATTCCTTTGCGTGTCAGTCCTTTGAATTTGTGCTGTCATGCATTCTCTGTTTAGTTTACACGAGTCACGACATTTTCACTGAACCAGACTGACCTGTTTTAATTGGTTCCATAATCTCGTCTAGTCATTCATGGCCCTGTTCATTTGTGTTCCATCGGGTATAAAATTGCTCTTTTTTTATTACAAGGGCGACAAAAAGAGTACAAAAAAAGCCCACCAGTCGCCGCTCTCAACATCTCTTGCGGGTTGAGTTGCCAGGTGCCAATCCATTTTTTATCCCAAATTTTCTGACACTAGCAGGGCATCACGGGGGACTATTAAATCCTTAGGGCTGTATTACAAGTCAAATCCGAGAAGTTTTGGGTGCCGACAGAGTTGTTCTTACCAAACTCATTTGGGTCCCGAAACTTCTTATTTGACTTGTCACCAAAACCGAACGTACTCTGTAGGGACCCAAAACTTCCCAGATTCGACTTGTAATACAGCCCTGAAAGCGAATTCTGTAGGGATCCCAAACTTCTCGGGTTCAACTTGTAATACAACCCCAAAGCGAACACTGTAGGGACCCAAAACTTCTCGGATTCGACTTGTAATACAGCCCCTCGGATTCGACCTGTAATACAGCCCCGAAACTGAACTCTGTAGGGACCCTAAACTTCTCGGATTCAGCTTGTAATATGGTCCTTAATGTTGAGTATAAGGTTTTAAGAAAGATTTCGAAAATACAAAAGACAAACCAAGGACTCACTTTGAACAGGCCTTCCTGACTAGTGGTGGGCTGCATCACAGGCACAAAGCCTCTGCGGGTTGCATCCATCAAGTCCTGCAGGGAGTTGATGGACTGCTCAAGAATAGGCTTGGTGAGGTATGAGGTGAGGCTGCCAGAGTACATGGCTGATGGAAAAAGAATAATACGATCTAAAGTGAGTTACTGGGTGTGTATATCAAAACAAATGTATACAAAAAGACAAGTATATGTATAAATATATTGGGAGCATACACAATAACTGCATCACACCCAGCATCGTCACGTGGCCAGCACCCAATCCCCCATGAACACCACCTCAGCCTCCAGCCCTAGGACCACCCAGACCACAATTGCCTTGCCCAATGGTAGGAAATATAATAATACCCCATGGTTCAGCTCAGATGTGAAGGTTTAATCATTATGTAAGACCCCTCGTTTAATAGGTATTCACACAGTACGATCGGCATATTAAGGAACACTGCTGTATAGGGATGAAGAATATGTTAGGAAAGTGTGTGTCAATGGCACGATCAAGGTTAGAGTATGCAGCTGTTCTCTGGGTGCTGTACAGGATAAAGCGCACAGCTTGAAGGAATACAAAAAGTCATAACTATATTAGCACCAGCTTAGCACAACAAGAGACTGGATAATTTGAAAGTAGTAAAGTTGAATGTTCAAGGCGGTAAGGGGAGTAAAAAAGGTGACCGTGCAGATCTTCTGATAATATGATAGGAGAACAAAAAGTGAAAAATACAAGTTAAAGATTTCGAAAGTTAGTCATGATACCCACAATAAAGGACAAAAAAAAAAAAAAAAAGAAAAGAGAGCATTAAACTTCGTCTGTAAGTTCTTCATTTTATTTCCTGCATTTCCGACCAGACCATTATGGCGCGGACTATAAAGGACAACAAAAAGCATTAAACTTCATCCGTAAGTTCTTAATTTTATGTCCTGCATTTCTGACCAGACGATTATGGTTCGTACTATAACTTTCTGATTTAAAGAATTTGTCTTTTCTTGATTTCCAGAACTTGGACAATTGGAATTTTTGGATCTTTCATTTTATTTTATTTCATTTAATTTATTTACTTCTTTTTACATTAAAGTAAATATCTCAAGGGCAAACATATATAAAAAAAAAGTCATTTTAATTTAGGGAATTTTGTGATATTGGTACTTGACAACCATGCCCCTCCCCCCACCACCACATACACACACAAAAAAAAGTTTCATTGGCCGTTTCATTACCAGAGCTGCGGACGACTGTGGTGGACTTCACGCAGCCGTATGTGCAGGAGGGAACAGCACTCATCTCTCGTGCACCTAAAGAGCAGGAGAAGTTATTGGCGGTCTTCTCACCCTTTTCTCTGGCGGTAAGCAGATGTTAACCCGGTAGCAGGGACGGGCCAAAGTTGTGGCTTTACCGTGTAGCAGCGACGGGCCAAATTTGTGCCATGATATAAACCCCCAAAAATAGATGATGCATAATCTGATCACAAATGCTTTGATATGTATTATGAAATAGTTTGTGTGAGGGATGATTTTTTTCTCATTTTTTTCGCTTAGAGGGACCTTTAAGAAACATGATCCCCGCTGCCACCGGGCTAACTCATTTACTCTAGGGAGTCAAATGATCACCTGCACCATCATCATCATCATCATTATTGCCTGTGAGTTCTAAGAAGTTGAATCGTCACCCTCACCACCACCACCACCACCACCATCATCCCCCCTTCACTCTTGAAACATATCAAATTTACATCTGCACCAGCACTACCATCATCATTGTCATCATTATCATCATCACCATCATCGTTATCCCTCCTCATTGTAAATAGTCAAATCAAAACCTGCACCAACACTACCATCATCATTGTCATCACTATCATCATCACCATCATCGTCATCCTTCCTCATTCTAAATAGTCAAATCAAAACCTGCACCAGCACTACCATCATCATCATCATCATCACCACAATTTCATCATTTTCACCATCACTCAAGAGTAACTGAACTCTGAACAAGTATTACTTCAATCCATTACAGATATCCTTAAAGAGCTTATTACTAGTATTAATAATATTGATCATTTACCTCAAAGCTAATAGATAAAAACTAAACAGTCCAAGGCTGCAAAGTGTCAGTGCGAGTCAGTGTGAGGTCATGTCTTTTCCCTCAATAGCTGTGGGCGGTGCTGTTCATGGTCACTCTACTGATGGGCACCCTGAGCTTCCTGTTGAGTCTTGGCCATGACTGCTGCACCACTGACGTGCCTCCTCCCTGTACCACCCCTCCGAAGGCAGACCAGGATCAGCTTCCTGCCTTCTGCTCTGCTCAAGTAGTATCACTTTCAATATGCAAAACAAAGAATGCATCATGTGACAGAAATATGGTTAGTAGTGTGGCAACTTGCTCATGTAAAAAGACAAGTGATCGGACACAGATGCCGGAAAGAACACTATCCAAATATTGTTTCAACATCTTCCGTACTCTTGTGCTCCAAGGAAACTTGATGCCTGACTGCTCTTCACCCATCAGGGCATTTCTTTTTACGTGGTATGCCTTCTGCATCATATTATACGGTAAACAAAAGCTTTATAATATTTTTTTTGTGTGTATGTTTGTGTTTACCAAGCTGTATTTAACTATAGTCGGTTCCATAAGAGCTGGTGGGACTAATCTTTCAAGGATGGACTCGCAGACTTAGCGTCACTGCTTGGGTGATGGTATTGCGTGCTCATTGGGCAATCTTTAACTTGTTCTAACGTGCATAAAACTGACTTTGCATTCCAGCCAAAACCCTCTTTCAACTGTAAGGTGACAGATCGCACCGATAAAAACTAATGCAATAATATCTTTATTGATAAATATGTGCCTTTTGAACTATTATCAATAAGTCTGAAATAACATTCATAACAAAACTGAGTTGAAACAACATGTAATCGGACAATATCCAGCTACGGAAGCGACTGTTAAGGCTAGACTTCTTTTTATTAGGTACTTTTTGTGCTAGTGCCTGACTACAGTCTCCACAATGTCATTCGCTAACTCATTTAGTGTAAGATTTCTTGGTATATATTTAGTCCTGGCTTAGTCATAATGTGTAGTGATGGTACGTAGCCATAACGTTAACACTGGCCTAAGGCAAGAACCTTCTCTTTTCTTTCATCATGCTATCATTAATCCTGCAATATATTCCCATTATTTGTGGGTAACAAAGTAATAACAGCCATAAGGAAGAGTGATTATAATAATAACCACATTTCTTTACCAATAGTGTTGATTTAAAGCGGTAACAGAGTGAGAGATGGTAGGGTATGTCATGGCAAACAAAATTTGACGCAGGTTGGATCAGGTAAACAACAACCAATAAGTGGCGCAGAGACCGTCACCCAAGCAATGATGTTAAGCTCGTGATTTCATCCCTGAAGGATTAGCCCTGCCAGCTCTTGTTGAACCAACTACAGTAGTATATACAAGGCAAGTATAGAGAAGGTATCGTCATACAGGTGGGAGGAAATCACTCGCTGGCAACTCCTATAGCCTTCACCCTTGGCCACGCCCCATCCTCGTTGTCTGCCCAAACCGACGGATTCACACACCTCACTCCCACCCTGTTTCCTGACCCCATCATTACTTTTTACGAAAACCTGAGACCACCATCATCTTCCTGAGAAAATTATGCATCATACTAGCATAAAATTGTAACAATAATGTAAAATTACATATACGAAAATCAGAGTTAAGGGAACTATGGAGTATACATTTTCTTGCACTTATTTCTCTTCAACTCTTTAGTGCTCAGCTGGATTTCGTCGCATCACTTTTATAAGAACAGATCCTAAATCTGCATGCTTTTCTGCTTCTGATGGTGTGTGGTACGTCCCGAGGTAAAGATATACATAGGGTCAAAATCGCCTCCGATCATAAGCCGAGCCGTGACGGTGTTCATTTGCATCGGTATTTGTTTACTCAAGTCAGACTCGCCGCTCACCTCACGTGAGCGGCGAGTCTGACAACAAATACCGATCACCGAGTCTGACTTGAGTAAACAAATGCCGATCACGTGAGCGGCGAGTCTGACTTGAGTAAACAAATGCCGATGCAACTGAACACCGTCACGGCTCGGCTTATGATCGGAGGCGATTTTGACCCTATGTATATCTTTACCGGGACGTACCACACACCATCAGAAGCAGAAAAGCAGAGTAGATTTGGATTCAGAAAGTGATGCGAAAAACCAGATGAGCTCGAGTTGAAGGGAAATAAGCTTATCGAGATGCCGTGAACATTTCTCTATATATTTTTCATTCACCGACAATTGCTTCATATGGTATATAACAAAAAAATCCACATCTTATTTTATTTTATTGTAGCAGTTTATAACATAAAAAACATCCGAGAGGTCCTAATAAAAAAGCTCATTTCAAAATTTGGTTCCTCACGTTCTATGAGAGTGACGATACCTCTCTATACTTGCCTTGAGTATAAAGTGCCTGAGTCACACTCGTGGGGTCCTGTCTCTAAATCTATACTTATCCAGCTTTTCCATAAACTGAAGCACACTCTTTGCCTCTACCACTTCTTGAAACTCATTCCAGGTATGTATATTAACTGTCAGCCCCATTCCTCAAATCAAAATGCCATAAGCACCTAAATGACTCACTTTGCTAACGCAGTAGTAAATTCATAATTAGACAGTAAGTATTTATATGAAAAACACTTCTAGGTCATAAATATAAAAGGATAAAATGAAAAACAATAACAAAAAAACTTCAGCACATGACCAATGTCTGTCACCGTTTCTCACTTTTCCGATGGCTTCACAATGTCTAATCTCACTTCCATTGTGATGGCTTTCCCTTCCTTTGAAGCGCTGCCATCAGAAGAGTCTGCCTTATGTTTGGGAGACATAATGAAGGCCAAAAGTCATTGAAAAAAGAACACAAACCAAAGAAAGCGAATCACAACAAAACAAAATGGCGTATAGCAGAAAATGAGCTTGCCTTTTTCCTCAGTCAAGCGCCATGTTGCAACGAATTGCTACTCTGTGGTTGCAAGCTAGTTCACACATGAACTTAGTAATTATGTCAAATGTCATTAGTCGAAACAGAGATTTTTTAGTGATTTATGGAGGTTGCATCGTAACTTTGAAACGTCGTAGGTCGAGGACCTCGTAACCCACGGACCTCCTGTACAGTAATGCCTCGGTTTACGAGTGCCTTACTTTATGAGTGTTTTGATTAACAAACAAAAGCAAATCACTAAAAATGCCTTGTTTTACAAGCGGTGACTTGGTGTACGTGCATCCTATTTGTACAAGTCGAAGACGCGAGCGTGGGTTCCCTTTGTTCACCACGAGACAAGAGCACTCGGGGCAGAACACAGTGGGAATGGGGTCTTTAACTTGTATTTTTCACCTTTTGTTCTCCTATCATAAGATAGGAGTCGGTCACCTTTTTTACTCCCCTTACCGCCTTGAACATTCAACTTTATTACTTCCAAATTATCCAGTCCTTTGTTGTGCTAAGCTGGTGCTAATATAGTTATGGCTCTTTGTATTCCTTCAAGCTGTGCGCTTTTTCCTGTACAGCACCCAGAGAACAGCTGCATACTCTAACCTTGATCGTGCCTTTGACACACACTTTTCTAACCGATTCCTCATCCCTATACAGCAGTGTTGCTTAATATGCCGATCGTACTGTGTGAATACCTATTAAACGAGGGGTCTTACATAATGATTAAACCTTCACATCTGAGTTGAACCATGGAGTATTATTATATTTCCTACCATTGGGCAAGGCAATTGTGGTCTGGGTGGTCCAAGGGGTGGAGGCTGAGGTGGTGTTCATGGGGGATTGGGTGCTAGCCACGTGGCGATGCTGGGTGTGATGCAGTTATTGTGTATGCTCCTAATATATTTATACATATACTTGTCTTTTTGTATACATTTGTTTTGATATACACACCCAGTAACTCACTTTAGATCGTATTATTCTTTTTCCATCAGCCATGTACTCTGGCAGCCTCACCTCATACCTCACCAAGCCTATTCTTGAGAAGTCCATCAACTCCCTGCAGGACTTGATAGATGCAACCCGCAGAGGCTTTGTGCCTGCGGTGCAGCCCACCACTAATCAGGAAGGCCTGTTCAAAGTGAGTCCTTGGTTTGTCTTTGTATTTTCGTTTTTTGAGACTACAGACGCCCTGATGATACACCTGTACTTGTCAGGTCCTTTTATACCTGGTCAACTCATTATGGGATTTCAACAAGACTCTTCTAAAAAGAATCAGGTAGTGAATATTATATTGGATTTTTTTCTTGTGGCAGTACTGGTAATGTTTGAATTCCAGATCATAAAATACATTTGACCCTCAATTTAATGGAATAGCCAGTGAAAATTAAAAATATGTTTACATGATCAAAGAATAAGGACATTACATTTTTTCTCACCAGCAATGTATAATTATCAACAGGAGTTTTAGGAAGGTAAGCCCATAGAAAAAAAGAGAGAATCCAGAGGTAATGGAAGCACACAAAAAGTAAACAGGTTCACAAAAATGTCAAGCAACTTGGTCCTTTGAGGTGCCATTGGAAAGGCAAACTCCCACGACTCATCGAGTCAAGGCGAGGCTGCCTGAGCACTGTGCTGTCAGGTGGGTTGCTGGGGTAGGTGGCACACTTAGTCCACCTCTGACGGGAGTGCTGTGTATGTGACGACCACCTTGATCATCCACCTGTTCCTCCTCAGCCAGTCCTTCTAACCCCACAGCAGGTGGCGTGGGTGGAATACATTTGTGATACACAAGGGTGGTGAGCCTCGCATTCCATCATTACTCCACCACTTTAGAAACCACGGAAGTCTCGGGAAACAGTGAATTGTTTATGTAGTTATTGCACAGTATGACATTCTACATCAACACCACTGCACACTACATTTCATGTAGTATATACACCGTACTACATGAACACTCAGGAAAACAGTGAAATGTTCATGTAATTATCACATAATATAACATATTGCCTCAACGCCACCACACGCAATGTTTCATGCAGTACATCGTACTGCATCAACACTGCTGGGGTTAAGAGTGAGATATTGTCAACACTGTCATAGTAAATCCATACTTGATGACTGGATCAGAGTGAGACAGTTCCTACAATCTCATGGTCAAGCAGCACTTGGCAACCGAAACTTGTGTGACAATGCCTGCAAGTTGCTGGTTTTTGTCATACATAATAATTAAACAACAGTAAGAGTACTACTTTTTTCTTTCTTTCAGAATGCTAATTCAGGAATTTTCCATGAACTGTGGGAGTTAATGGATCCAAAACGGAGCTTCCCAAAGTCTGGCCAGCAAGCCATGGAAAAGGTAGGCCAGGTATTGCAGGGACTCCTAGGGGCAAACTGGCTTGTTTTATATAGTCTTCATCCAGTGAAGTTATATAATGTTGGTTTTGTCTGATTAAAAAAAAAGTTAGCTAAAGTGTGACGAGCTTTTGCATGTACTTTGCGTCATATATACAGTGGAGCCTCGGGTCGCGAATGCCTCTCATCTCGAACAAATCGGTTCACAAACAAATTTTCTGAACAAATAACGTCAAGGGTGACAAACAGTGTCTCGAGCTACGAACATGCAAGCCGGCAACATTGTTTAGTATTGAGTTTCTCTTTTTTGTGGGAGTTAGGTGATGCAGACCCCTACAGATAGCAAATTTTCGCAAATGTTTGGTGCGCCCCACCCCCCCAAAAAAAAAAGCCTTTAGACTCACAAAATAACACTGAGCAAGTTTACACAAACTGTACCTAATAAAGCATTTCCGGTACCTGACCACTAATGGGGAGCATACGCCTGGGGAGCATCGCTTCACTCACTTGCTGCCTCCACTCCCAACAGTCTTCCTGAGTAAGCTCCCAAGCAGCTGCCCTGTCCATCTCAAGTCCTTCCCGTCAGGATCGGTCAACTTGTCCCAGCCTTGAGTTACGTGGGCATTCCCCTGGTCTCCTTCACTCAGGGTTGTCTCGTGCAGAAACAACCCTTTGAGCAGGATCAATCCATTACTTGAGAGCAGCATAAAATATCATAAGTAGCATTATTCATCAGATATATGTAGTACATACTATAAACTGTATGGTAATTTACATAAACTTCGTACAGATACAGTCACTGACATCTCACTGTTGGGTCCTCACCTCGAAGGACCTGCAATTTTCTTTTTCAACTTTAGGTGCTTGAGTATATCATACTATGCAGATTTTTTAGTAATAAATTCTTCTTTCTATAAAAATCAGGCGATAAATATATGAAATGGGTATATAACATATATGATCATAACTGCAAGCAGCCGTTCAGCTGTTAAATAAACAGGTCCTGTTGGCAATAGGGCTGGACAGCACCAGTACCAGTAGTGGTACAAACAGTCCTAGCTGTACAACACAGTAATGGGGCCAGATCACTCTGTACCAGTAACAGTGAGTATCACTGGTACAGTATTAAGTTTTCTCGATGCTGACAGGTCATCATGTACGCATGTGTAGGCATGTAGGTGCCTGTCAGTACCCACCGGTACCTGCACTGAGCAGTCTGATACCATTACCGTGTTGTATATCTGGTACTGTTAGTACCAGTACTAGTACCAGTAATGGCAGTACTGACTACACAACACAGTGAGGGCACCACACTGCTCAGTACTGGCAGCAGTGGGTGCCGCCGGTGCAGTCGTTGGTATTGCAGCTATGATACGGTGCTGATACCCATTTCATATTTTTATCACTTGATCTTTATAGAAAGTAGCATTCATTAGTTAATAATTCACATGGTTGAGTATGCTTAGCCAACTGAAGTTGAAAAGAGAGTGGCAGAGACTTTGTGACGAGAACCCAACAGTTAAGTGAGATTTCAATGACTACGTATATATTTGTAATAAGTTTACATAAATTTCAGAACAGCTTATGGTACGTATAGCTGATGAATGATGCCACTTATGATACATTAAGCTGCTTTATTCATGTATACATCACCTTTTCATCAGGGACGGCCAAATAATCCGGGGGGACCATGAATGTTTGAAGAAGAGCACTGAAAATTCCCCTTGGGCCGCGTATGTGCATTTTGGGGGAAATCCATAAACATGCGAATGTGCAAATAGTGAATCCACGAATATGGGGCGACAGGTGTACATATATACAGTATCAGTCATAGCAGATGCTCCCCCCTCCCCATAAAACCAGCGGTGTTCTTCAAGTCTGTGTGGTCAGTCCAGAAGACATACTTGAGGCCATCAGTGAAATGTCCCCCCAACTCTGCAGGTGGACCTTACAACATTCCCACAGTCTTACTCAGGAACTGTAAAAATGTTCGATAACACCCACTATACATTCTCTTCCGTAAATCACTGGACACGGGGGAAATCCAAGATATCCTTAAAGAATTGATAACCACCCCCATCTTTAAATGGGCTCAAGAAGCCAGGCCAAGAACTACAGGCCAGTAGTCTTAACTTCCCACGTAACAAAGACACTGGAAAGAATTGTGAGGAAGAGACTAGTGAATTACCTAGAGGATGGAAGGAGTGGAGTGTCTGGATGGAGAAAGATGGAAACTCTTCTGCCGTGGCCATCCCCTGGTGGGAGCTCCTAAGAGAAGGCGTCAAAGATGAATGAAATAGAAATAAACTAAACCTAGCACGGGTTTCACAAAGGGAGGTCATGCCTATTACAACTGCTAGAACATCATGAACACCTAATTAGCAAAGTGAAAGATGGGCAGAATGTGGACGTGGTCTATCCGGACTTTGCCATATCATTTGATAAGGTAGATCGCGGATTACTCCTCCACAAAATGAAGGAATTGGGGATCCAAGAAAAATAGGAGTCTGGCTACACAGCTTCCTTAGTGGCAGAACCCAGTCGGTCAGTGTCAACAGTGCAACAGCAAGTACTGCTGGAGTGAGGAGCGGAGCTCCCCAGGGCTCGATACTAGGACCTCTACTTTTCCTAATCATGATGGAGGATATAAACAAAAGTTATCCAGTCAAAAGTATCATCATTTGCAGATGACACCAGGATAAGCAGAGCAAAAACAACCCCAGATGTCAAAACCTACAAGCTGATCTAAACAAACTAACCAACTGGGCTGTGAACAAAAACATGTTTTTCAACAGAGATAAATTTGAATTAATAAGATATGGGAAAAGTGCCCAACTCAAGACCTCACAGTACCAGGTGGAAGGTCAGGAAATTGCAGAGAAAAGCTCCCTACGAGACTTGGGGGTACTAGTCAGTAATGACTTTTCACCCACTGAACACACTGACAACATCACAAGGACGGCCAGCAGGATGACCGGATGGATACTCCGTACCTTCCAGACGAGGGAACCTGAACACCTCCTCCCGCTCTGGAAGTCCCTGGTGTTGTCAAAAATGGAATACCTGTGCCAGCTGTGGTCCCCTCACAAAATTTATGATATCAAGCGACTGGAACAGACATAAAGGGTCTTCACAAAAAAGCTGAACTGTATGAAAAATCTTAGCTACTGAGACAGACTTAAGACTCTGCAACTCTACTCCCTCCAAAGACGAAAAGACGAAGGGAGAGATACTATATAATTTACACTTGGAAAATCATGGAGAAGCAAGTCCCAAACCCATTATCGCAAACTGAAGGAGGGATTAGAGGCCAGACACACCCCTGGTTTGGTTGCACCTGCTCCAGAACATCCATTGAAGCAGTCAGTCAACGTCTTAGGTCCATACATGCTGCCAGCTTTACCAACGAGGGACCAAGACTATTCAACTGCCTGCCGAGGGACACAATGGACACTTCTAACTGCAGCACGGAGACCTTCAAGAGAAAGTTGGACTTGTTCCTGCCGGGGACCCCTGATGAGCCCCCTATCCTACGCGACTACTCCAAGGGGCAGAGAGTAACTCTCTCCCTGAGCAGCTGAGCCACACCAGGAGTGGAGCACAGTGTAGAGGCGGTAGACTCCCAAGTCGACCATGGTGAACATCACCTAAACTACAACACGACAAGACAAGACAAGACGAGGGGGGGGGCAGGCAAAGTGGACAGTTAGTCGGCTGGAGACAACCACAATGGCATCCCACACCAACAGCTCCCTCACAGTAGTCACGCAGTAGCTCTTACAAGTGACCCTTTACTGGAAACAGCAATCAAAGTTTAATGAAACATTAGTAGAAAGTAAGAAATGCAGCAGAGGTGACACTGGCCACTCATATAACTATGACAAGTACTTTATTTACAAACACTGCCCCCCTACCACCCCACCCCAGCCAACACAACCTTCCACATATTGTCTCGGCAGGGCATTAGACCAATTCCGCCATCTTGCCACACCTTAGGTAACTATTGCTTAAAGTTGCACAAAATTACATCACTAACGGATCAACTAAACTGAGGGTGAGGTGAGGTGAGCACATGAGGACAGAGGCGAGGAAGGGTAGGAGGCACAGGAATGCTGCTTTATCTGCTTGCGGAGGGACATTTGAAGAGTATAGTATTTTATTTTTTAAAGTAAATTTTGACGACCAATTCAACTTATGACCTGCCTGTCCGAACCCAACCCCGCCATAACTTGAGGATTACCTGAGTATATGTGATGTTTGAAAGATATTTTTGGCAATCAATCAAAGAAAGTTTTGTCTTCTGCCAGTGGAAGATTAACCTGCACAACTTCCTTCCCTCAGGTGCTGACAGAGGACATTGTGTATATGAGTGGCGGCCTCAATCTGGAAATCCGGGCTTCCCAAAAAGGACGACAAAAATTTTACATTTCACGTGAAACTTTCTTGCCTCAGTTGTATGGTATCGCATGCTTCCGAGGTGCTCCTTCAAGAGAAATTCAGCATCATGTGAGTACCATATTCCCTAACGAGTCCAGCCACTCCTCCTGTTTCAAATTATTGAAACAAGATGTCAAAGCCAGGCACTCTAACCACTACTCCATGACTGCATTAACTACTTTCAAATGCAAGATGATTTTCCAATTTTTGCTTCGTAAAAAAATTGACAAATAATGGTCACAGCGCCTAGGTATGCCTCACCGGCGTTTCACTCTTTCTTTTGCCGTCCATTAGACTGGGCAGAATGGTGGAGGCAGGGCTGGTAGCCAAGTGGGTGGAGGAGGAGGTGTACAACCTGAAGATCAGTGGGAGGCAGCAGGAACAACAGCCAGGTGGAGAGGTGGACACTCGACCGCTCACCCTGGACCACCTTCAGGTACCGCCAGACCGACACATCACCACTTGCTGCCCTCTTCATTCCCTGACTATTGATTTAAATAACATAAGACAACCATTTTCTTATTTATTAAAGGAACTGGTATGAGTGATGGTAGAGAGGGTACGTGGGCGGGTGTGCCTAGGGGGGTTGTATGGATGGGGATGGATGAGAAGTATAGAGGCAGGAGTAAGGAAGGATGTGCTATTGTGATGTCTGAAAGAGTGTGGAATGGTGTGACTGATTATGGTTGAAAGGGATCAAGAATTGTGTGGGTGAAAGGAAAAGTAGGTTTAGTAAAGTATGCATGGGTGTGTATTTATGCACCAGTAAATGTGAAAAGTAAAAAAGGACTGAGGGACAGGGAAGCTTTTTTGGGAGGAAAAAAATGCATGTCTGAAGAGTTTTGAGAAAGAAAGGAAACTTATTATGTTGGGAGATATGAATGCTAAAGTGGGTGATGAATGTGTAATGGATGTGGTGGGAAAATGGGGGATACTTGGAAAGAATGAAAATTAAGAGTGCCTGGTGGATGTCTGTGCTGTAAAGGGAATGTTCCTAGCGAACACTTTCTTTCAGCACAAGAACATCCACCGATACACATGGAGGAGGAGGAAGATTATGAGCAGAAAGGATTGACTGATTATGTGGCAGTAGATGGAAGACTTAGAAAGGATATTTGTGATGCGAAGGTAGTAAGAGGAATGTTCAATGGCTCTGACCATCTTGCAGTGCCGGCAACATTAAGGATGAAGAAAAAGTGGGTATTTGAAAAGAAAGGCAAAGTAAAAAAGGAAGGTTGGAGAAGTTGGAATAAAAATGTATGCTGAGGGAAGGAAGTGGGTGATGAATTCAATCCTATTTGCGGATGACACATTGCTCATAGCAGAAAATGAAAGTGACTTACAAAATTTGGTCAGTGTTTTTGATAGTGTATGCAAAAGGAGAAAGTTGAAAGTAAATGTCAACAAAAGTAAAGTGATGGTTTGTGAGCGGAGTAGAAGTGAGGTTGTGGATTTTGTATGCCACATAGAGTGGGAATTCAATGTGAAAAAAAAGCAAAATAATTTTGAATGGTGAAGAACTGGAGGAGGTTAATGAGCTTAAGTACCTTGGATCAGTTATGTGAAAGCATGGTGGTACGGAGGGAGAGACAAGAGAAAGGGCATTGCAAGGAAGAATGGTGGTAGGGTCTTTGAGACGTATCATGAATGGCAGAAGTGTGAGCATGGAGATAAAGAGGGATTTGAGAAATACAATAATAGTACCAACCCTCACATATGCAAGTGAAACGTGGGCTTGGAATGAAAGTCAGAGGTCTAGAGTGCAGGCAGTGGAAATGAGTTATTTCAGGAGTGCTTGTGGTGTGTGGGTAGAATGGATGGAATGAGTAATGAAAGTGTGTATGAGCGTTTTGGAATGTGTCACGGGGGTGAAGGGAAGAAGTGTGGAGTGGTGGAAGAAGTGAAGTGTCAGACTTTGAAGTGGTTTGGTCACATGGAGCGAATGGAGGAGAGTAAGATGACCAGGAAGGTGTCTGTGAGTGAGATAGAGGGAGGGAATGTTAGAGGACGACCTCCAGTGAAATGGAGAGATAGGGTGCAGGAGTACGTTAGGGAGAGGGGGGAAAGATCCTTGAGAAACTTTGAGCAGGCAAGGAGGGAGTGTCTGGATAGAGGAAGATGGAAACTCTTCTGCAGTGGCCGTCCCCTGGCGGGAGCTCCTAGGAGCAGGCATCGATGAAATGATGATGATGATGATGAAGACAACCATTTTCATATTTTACATTATACTTTTATAAAGGTTGATCATAATAATGTGATTGACAGCAGCATTACTCTTCAACCATAATGCCAGATTCCTCTCCTGGCGCAGGGTGCGTTCATCATCCTGGTGGGAGGCTCCTTGATTTCCTCCTCCTTCTTCTTGCTGGAGAGACTGAAGCACCAAGCAACTGCTTCCCAACACCAGCATGGATGTTGCCTCCTAAGGTAATGTAGCATGCACACACACACACAAAAAGGAAGGGTGGAGAGTGACATACACGAATGTTAATGGAATAGTTACATCGTGGATGACTATTTGAGAGACAAAGAACCTGATATTGTGGGGCTAACGGAAACTTAAGTTGTGTGACCCAATTGAGGTGTTGGGGATTGGAGAAGGTGCATACAACATGTGGAGGAGAGACAGAAAGATAAAAAAGGGAGGAGGGGTGATGTTGACGGTCAAAAAAAAGGCATTAGGGTGGAGGAAGTGATGAGGGTGAAGGCTTGGCAGAGGTGTTGAAAGTGAAAATTGTGGGTGCTGAAGGGAAAAGGAGGCATTATGTAGTAGGGTATGTGCCCCCAAAAACAAACGCATGGGAGTTGCAGGAATACTCCTGCTAACCACGATCTTTATATTTCAGCCCGGAATCGTGCCAAATATATTCTTCGACTTAACAAAACATCTTTCATAAATAGAAAATGTCAAAACCTTGCTTCTTCTAATTCTTCCCGTGACTTCTGGCACCTAGCCAAAAATATCTCCTCCAATTTCACTTCTTCATCTTTCCCTCCTCTCTTTAACCCTGACGGCAGCACTGCCGTCTCATCTATCTCTAAGGCTGAACTCTGCTCTCAGACTTTCTGTAGAAACTCCAATCTGGACGATTCTGGGCATATTCCTCCTACTCATCCCCCCCTCTGACTCCTTTATTAACCCTCTCACGCACCGTAAGTTTCCAGTAAGTGTCTGTTACACTCACCATGCATTTCTCAGGCCCGACCGGCCTTTTTTTTTGCCGCCGCGATACTCTACATTCCCGCACGTATTTTACCCTCACAGATATATCGTACCCCAATACATTTGGTATCAATGGCTTCATAAAGACTTGTACTAGAACATGTGCAAATAAAAATATAGGAAAATAAACAATACAAACTGCTTTCAAGTCTCTGTATAGAGTACTGTAGACAATAAATCCTAAGTACCAACTCTTCCCCACTAGCTAGCTCGAAATTTTGAATGCCAACTTTTTTTAGCCGAATATATGTTTCGAAGCGGAATTTAGTGAGTATTCGTATGGTATCCTCAAAATCCTTATACGCCTATTAGTGTCCGAGTTACACCAAAAAAACTGTACTTTTTTCCTCTCCCGTCAGAGTAGGCTAACAACTAAAAATCGCTCAACACTCCTCATCTACGCTCCTTAGAAAGGTTGCCATATGTTACCATTAAGACACTTATCCCAACAAATGACGCTCCCAAATTTGATGCACTTTCACCGAAAACTTTATTTTTATTTTTTTATGACGCTTTTCGCGTCATTGCGCGCCAGGACCTTTTACCCTTGATGAAGCGAAACTCGTCATCATGCGCGAGAGGGTTAAGATTCTTAAGAATGATGTTTTATATGCCCTCTCCGGCCTCAACTCTCAGAAGGCTTATGGACCTGATGGAGTGCCTCCTATTGTACTTAAGAACTGTGCCTCCGTGCTGACTCCCTGCCTGGTCAAACTCTTTCGCCTCTGCCTATCAACATCTATCTTTCCTTCCTGCTGGAAGTATGCCTTCATACAGCCTGTGCCTAAGAAGGGTAACCGATCCAATCCTTCAAACTACCGCCCTATAGC
Source organism: Eriocheir sinensis (assembly GCF_024679095.1). NCBI lineage: Eukaryota > Metazoa > Arthropoda > Malacostraca > Decapoda > Varunidae > Eriocheir > Eriocheir sinensis. Next base: position 493,411 of record NW_026110795.1, read on the forward strand.
TTTATTTTCCTGTCTATCTAAAGCTTTTGAATCAATCCTTGACCGGAAGATTGAAAAGCACCTATTCACTTCTGACCTGCTATCCGATCGCCAGTATGGGTTCCGCAAGGGGCGTTCTACTGGCGATCTTCTTGCTCTCTTGACTGGCCCTTGGTCATCCTCTCTTAGCCGTTTCGGTGAAACTTTCTCTGTTGCGCTAGACATATCAAAAGCTTTCGATAGAGTCTGACACAAGTCTTTACTTTCTAAACTGCCCTCTTTCGGATTCTATCCCTCTCTCTGTTCTTTTATCTCTAGTTTTCTTTCCGGCCGTTTTATCTCTGCTGTGGTAGACGGTCACTGTTCTTCCCCTAAACCTATCAACAGTTTGTTCCACAGGGCTCTGTCCCATCACCCACTCTCTTCCTGTTATTCATCAATGATCTTCTTTACATAACAAACTGTCCTGTCCACTCATACGCTGATGACTCCACTCTGCATTATTCAACTTCTCTTCTTCTCTCAACAGGAATCACAAGACTCCAGGCTAGAGGCTGCAGGACGTTTAACCTCAGACCTTGCTATCATTTCCGATTGGGGTAAAAGGAACCTTATGTCCTTCAATGCCTCAAAAACCCAGTTTCTCCACCTATCAACTCGGCACAATCTTCCAAACACCTATCCCCTATTCTTCGACAACACTCAGCTGTCACCTTCTTCAACACTAAACATCCTCGGTCTATCCTTCGCTCAAAATCTCAACTGGAAACTTCACATCTCCTCTCTTACTAAATCAGCTTCCTCGAGATAGGGCGTTCTGCACCGTCTCCGCCAGTTCTTCTCCCCCGCACAGATGCATTCCATATATAGGAGCCTTGTCCGCCCTCGTATGGAGTATGCATCTCACGTGTGGGGGGGCTCCACTCGCACAGCTCTTCTGGACAGAGGGAGTCTAAGGCTCTTGGTCTCATCAGCTCTCCTCCTCTTATTGATAGTCTTCTACCTCTTAAATTCCGCCGCCATGTTGCTTCTCTTTCTATCTTCTATCGATATTTTCATGCTGACTGCTTTTCTGCACTTGCTAACTGCATACCTCCCCCCTTCCCGTGGCCCCGCTACACAAGACTTTCTACTCATGCTCATCCCTATACTGTCCAAACCCCTTATGCAAGAGTTAACCAGCATCTCCATTCTTTCATCCCCTTCACTGGTAAAAACTGAAACAGCCTTCCTTCAACTGTATTTCCTCCTGCCTATGACTTGACCTCTTTCAAGAAGAGTGTATCAAGACACCTCTCCACCCGAAATTGACCTCTCTTTTGGCTACTCTGTACTTTTTCCTTTTGTGGGAGCGGCGAGTATCGGGCTTTTTTTTTTTTTTCCCTTGGGCCGCATCCTTTGTTAAAAAACATAACAAATAATGCAAGACACGGTGAGTTGTCTGAATGAAATGTTGAAGGAGTGTGAGAGAATGATTATAATGGGTGATTTCAACTGCAAGGAGGTGCAATGGGAGGATTAGCAGACGCAGGGAGCAGACGATTCGTGGGAACATGTGCTGACTCAGTGGATCAAGGAACATACCAGATTCGGGAATGAAGGCGTGGCATCAAGACTAGACCTGGTATTTAGTAAGGAGCCGGAAACAATAGAAAATCTTAAAGTAGATTGTCCAATACCGAAGAGTGACCATGCGGTTGTGGAATTTGAAGTATCAGAAAAGAAAACGATTGACCGAAAGGAGGATCACAAAATTGGGAGAAGCAACTAATGTAAGGCAGAATTTGTTAGCATGATAACCTTTTTTTAAAAATGGAAATTGGAGTGGGCTGCACAAGGCCACGAGTACACAGGATAAGTGGGAGGAGCTTTTAAAGCTATAAAAGGAAGCCAAAAATAGATATGTCCCCATGGTAACCAGAAAGGATGTTGATAAAAAAGGAGTTGTTTAACAAGAGATGCGAGGCAGCTAGAAAGAGAAAAGAGGAAGCTTGGAAGGGATGGAGGAGACGAAGAAGAATCAACTCGTGGAACAATTTCAGACAAACAAGGAATGAATATACAAAGGTTAGAAGAAAATAAAAAAGGAAGTATGAAAAAGATATAATCGATAAGTGCAAAAACCAACCCAAGCTGTTCTATAGACATGAGAACGGCAAATTGAAGAAAAGAGAAAAAATCTATAACTGAAAATGGATGGAACCACATATGAGGATCCAGCAGAGATGGCAGAAGTGGTGAACAACAGTTTCCATAGAGTTTTCACAAAAAGAAGAAGGATTTGTACAACCCCTGGGCCAGGAAAGAGGAAGGGTTATGCAAGAGCTACAGTTAACGGTGCAGGAGGTGAAGGAAAGTTTGAACAAGCTGGATGTGAGAAAGGCGACGGGGCCGGATGGAGTATCAGGGTGGATCTTGAGAGAATGTAGTGAGCAACTTGCAGAGAAACTGCACTCCACAATGAGTGCCCCCCTGAGGGAAGGAAAAGTACCACAAGATTGGAAGAGAGCAAATATAGTACCGATTTTTAAGGGAGGCAAGAGAGAGGACCCATTGAATTACAGACCGGTATCACTCACTAGTGTGGTTGCGAAGATATGTGAGAGACTGTTTAAATATAGGTGCTCGGATTTTTTAGAAAGTGAGAAAATTATCTCGGATTGCCAGTTTGGATTCAGGAGAGGGAGATCCTGCGTCACCAACTTGTTGTGTTATTACTCAAAGGTGACAGTTTCAATACAGGAGAGAGAAGGCTGGGCGGATGGAGTGTACCTGGATTTGAAAAATTCATTTGACAAAGTACAGCACAGAAGACTAATTTGGAAAATTAAAAATAGGGGTGGAGTGGGTGATGGACTGATTAAGTGGCTGGAGGACCTCCTAACTAACTGGGAAATGAGGACGATAATCAGGGACAGGGTTTCCAACTGGTGCCCTGTGATGAGTGGAGTCCCGCAAGGTTCAGTGTTGGCACCAATAGTTTTTGCTGTTTATATAAATAATATGGTTGACGGAGTGTCCAGCTACGTGAGTTTGTTTGCAGATGATGCAAAGCTATTGAGACGTGTGAATAATGTGAATGACTGTGAGGCATTGCAAAGGGACCCGGATAGAATATGGGAGTGGAGTGGTACATGGCAGATGGAGTTCAACCTTGGGAAATGTAAAAAAATGGAGTTTGGTAGGAGTGGCAGAAGATGTGAATGTGATTGTAAGATGGGAAGTGAGATAATATGCAGAGTGGAGGAAAAAGATTTGGGAGTGACTGTCTCAGAGAACATGTCACCGGACAAACACATCAACAGGATAACGGGACAAACTATGAATTTGCTAAGGAACATAAGGCCAGCATTTGTGTACTTGGATGAGGAGATGATGAGGAAAGTAATAGTCACAATGATAAGGCCAAGGTTGGAGTATGCAGCAGTGGTCTGGTCTCCTCACGGAAAGAAGAACATAAAGAAGCTGGAAAGAGTGCAGAGAGTGGCAACTAAGATGGTACCGGAACTTCGAGATCGGACTTATGAGGAGAGACTCAATATCATGGGGCTCACAACCCTAGAGAAGAAGAGAAAGAGGAGATCTGATAGCGGTGTACAGGGTGGCGAGCGGGGTGGAGCATCTGGACAGAGAGGACCTGTGTGTGTGGAACTAGAGAGAAAAGAGAGGACATGGAAAGAAGTTGAGGGCGACCACGTGTAGGAGATATCTGAAATAGTTTAGCTTCACAAATAGAACCATTGAGCTATGGAATAGACTGGAGGAGGAGGTGGTTTGTGCAAGAAACATTCAGGATTTTAAGGACAAGTTGGATAAGAGTGGATATGGAGACAGGACAGCGCGAGCATAGCTCTTTTCCCGTATGTCACAACTAGGTATATACAACTAGGTAAATACACACACACACACACACACACACACACACACACACACACACACACACACACACACCGGATGAAATCTCGGGACAAGTGCTAAAAGTGTAGAAATTAATTATTGGAGCAACTCTATGACATTATAACATGCTCTATAAATACAGCAAAAGTGCCCTTAGAATGGAAGAGAGCGAACACTGTACCAATTTAAAAAAGTGGAGATAAAACTGAACCACTAAATCATAGACCAGTCTCTTTGACAAGTGTAATGTGCAAGATTTGTGAAAGTATAATAAAAAAAAAAACAATGGGTCGAACATTTAGAAAAGGAAAACATGATAAATGAAGGACAGTTTGGATTTAGAAAAGGGAAATCATGCATCACCAACGTACTATGTTTCTGCTCAAGAGCAATAGATGTGGTGTAAGAGAGATAAGGATAGACTTACTGTGTATATCTCAATTTGAAAAAAGCTTTTAACAAGGTTCCGCACAAAAGGTTGATCTGGAAACTACAGCAGTAGGGAGGAATGGGCAGAAAGGAAGGAAGAAAAATGAAGACGGTGATTAGGGAAAATAAATCAAACTGGAGGAGAGTAGAGAATGGAGTTCCTCCAGGCTCAATTCTGGCACCAATAATGTTCATATTATATATAAATGATATGTCGAAAGGTATAAACAGTTATATGAGCCTTTTTGCAGACGATCCAAAGTTAATAAGAAAAGTGAGGACGGAGGAAGACTGTGAAGAGCTGCAAAAAGACCTGGATAGAGTGTATAGATGGAGCCAGTTATGGGAGATAGAATTCAATGCAAACAAATGCCATGTTATGGAAATGGGGAAAAGTAAAAAAAGACCCAGGAAAACATACAGGATGGAAGAAGAAAACTTTTTTTTTACAGCTATGGAGACAGTGCAAGGGCGTAATGGGAAAAAATAAAAAAAGGCCCGCTACTTACTGCTCCAGAACAGAGGTTAAAGGAGTGTTCGAAATCAGAGGTCAATTTCGGGAGGAGAGGTGTCCTGATACCCTCCTCTTGAAAGAGTTCAAGTCATAGGCAGGAGGAAATACAGATGAAGGAAGATTGTTCCAGAGTTTACCAGCGTGAGGTATGAAAGAGTGAAGATGCTGGTTAACTCTTGCATAAGGGGTTTGGACAGTATAGGGATGAGGATGAGTAGTTAAAGGTGGTACATGAAGAAAAAGATTTGGGAGTAACGATGCAAGGCACACTATCCCCCAGAAAAAAGAAAAAAAAAACATATAAACAAGCTGTTTGGAGAAACCTATAGGATGATGCAAAATATAAGGGTAGTACATGGGTCAGAGGGGCCCACCGTGCCCCCCCTCGAATTGACGAAACTACATTTTTCTGGTAGTAATATATGTATACTTTATTTCAAAACATGTTAACATGAAAATAACTGGGACTCACTGCTTCATTTTCGATGTTATATGAACTCACATGTAAAAAAAATTGTGGCGGCCAGTTATGGGGTAGGGGATTTTCAAATGTCTGTATCTATGGAGCTAATTATTGTAGAACTATAACTTTATGCTCAAAATGTGCGTCTTGGTCCATTCTACACATGGTTTATGCAAATTAGGTCAGTAAGTAGGTCAGCAGATGTCAAAATGTCGCTAATTATAGCCCATCCTTAAAATTTTTATCATGCCAATCTATTTCATCTTGGAGGTGCTAAATTCTGGATCGTGGCATATTATCACCCCAAGAAATAAAGGATAGAGTCACCTGAAGTAAACAAAAAGTCTAATGTTGCATGTAGTACAGTACTAGGTCATGTTTCTCCATTGAAAGATGAAAGTAACAAGGACAACCTGGAGTCCGTTGTGAATGACACAGAGTTCCGTTCATACCTAGACGAGTACTCAGTCTTCCGTGAGGGGGTTAATAAGGGTGACCATGGGAAAACTGCCAAGTTTTGGGTGTCCTACATGAACCACATCTGGCTCATCCTGCATCTCCTCAAGGCTGTGAAGACCAATGACTATTACTTGTATGGCGCATGTCTCCATCAGATGACGGACCTCTTCTTTAGCTATGACGGACATAATTATGCCAGGTATCTTACCTATTTTTCGTTTTTTCTGGCAAACATTGAGCAAACACATCCCGGAGCAACAGAACTACTGAAACAGGGGGCCATAAGTGTGGCAAGATCATTTGTTCCGGGCAAGCGATGTTAAGTCAACAAGACGATTGAAGAGACTTTTATGAAGCATGCCAAGTCTCATGCAGGTGATGGAGGAAGAGGGGCAGGAGTCTCCAGTATCTTGACTAACTATGGGGCATACAGGAGATGGGCTAGAACAGCTCATGAACAGTCAAGATACGTGGATGTTACCCTCCAGATGGCAGAAATGACAGACTCTGAGACTGGGAGGACCAACAAGCATCACGATGTTCGTCCATCCCAGATCCGTAAGAGCGAGTCAGTGGTAGTGAAAGTCATCAACTCCGTTCAAAGTTTCGTGAATCCATTTGATGTTGGCGATGTGGATCAACTATTCTGCCTTGCTTCAGGTGCCCTAAGCCTCCTGACATCAGTGACGACCTCTTGGATGCCGAAAAAAAGGGAAGCCTGGCAAAGGAAGAGCTCATCAAGGATAGGCTGATGAAAAACCAGGATTACTTCAAGCCAATCAAAAGGCAGAGACTGAAGACCTTTCAGGACATGGGCAAGAAGGTAACGGTCAAGACCTCCAAACTGAGAGAGCTTGAATACCAACAAGGGAATATTGCCTTCCAGCTATTGGTCCTGTCACAGAACCAGCCTGAGAAGCTAGATATGAAGGAAGTCCTCAGATATCCACTGATGCCGGTGCCATCTTCCATAGGTACTGCTGACGGCTACTTGATGAAAACGGACAAGAGCAAAGGCTTTCATCATTTGACCAGGCGTGTGGAGGATGTTGCTGCACCACCAGATCAGTGTACAATGAATACTGAGGATGGCAATGCCACTTTCTATTGTATGAAGGACGTGCTGAGGACATTCCACCAAACTGGCCAGAAAACACTTGACAAGAGTACAGCATGGAAATCGAAAGTCAATGCCAGCACAGACATGTACAAGAAGGACTCTGTCAAATCGATGGAAAGAAATAGAAGAGGAAGTTGGGAAAAGCGACTTTTTGAGGATGAAAACACAAGGAGACCGGAGAAATGAAAGGACTTCCTCGCCAATGATGAGAATAAGCAACAGTTGGTGAGGCTACTTCTGAAGATCTGGAGTAGTCAGGATTGTGCTGAAAGACTGCGAAACAAGGAAATACTAGTTGTATGTGAAGGGAAGGCGTACAGTTTGGCATCAGATGGCAGGCCAGTTACCATGTCAGAAGCTCCAGTACTCTAATCAGGCCAGGAGGGGACAGATACTAGAGTTGTCTTGTACGTACTGTTCATATGCCGAAAGTCAGAAGTGCAAAACCGTACGAGTTAAGGCCGATTTACATTACCCGTCTTCCGACCGACAGGCAGACCGCCGGCTAGACGCCGTCAAGATTTCTTTCATGTATTTAAATGGAAGTGTTTACACTACCCGTCAAGCTGACGGCAGCAGTCGTCCGACACCCAACCGACACGTCCCGGATTTCCTCTCGAGAATTCCTGGCCGGCGTGACGGCGGCCTGACTCCGGCTCGACGGGTGGGTGACGGGTAGTGAACGAAGACCCGTACGGTACCCGTTCATCTCGCGGCTTGTACGTGTTGCCTCGTCCGCGCCCATAACATTTTAATTCATTTTCCGGCACCATGGACGAAAGACTGATAGAACTCGTCCGTGGCCATGAAGAGCTCTATGATATGAGCAACAAGAAATAGCGATAATCTACATAAGGACAACATATGGAAAGAAATTGGAGAGGAAATAAACAAACCAGGTGAGTGTGCCAGAAGTTTATTAGTAGCTACACCTTCACTCCCAGGGCAGTGCTCCAGCAGGACTGTTGAAAAAAGCTTTGAATTTTTCCCTTACATTGAATGCAGCCTGAGGAGCATTTCCACCTTGCCCATGCATATTTATCAGATTGTTCTGACTGTGTTGTGAATCATTGCCTTTGAAATCTGCAAGGTTGTCATCCCTAATGAAATTATGTAAAAGGCAAGTAGCATACACAATGACATTAGCATTTTCAGGATCTAAATTAAGTGTTCTTTGGTAAATCAAGAATTTGTGACTCAGAATGCCAAACGCATTTTCTACGACTCTTCTCGCACGTGAGAGTCTGTAATTATAAGCTCTTTTCTCATTGTCATCAATCTGTGTACCTGGGTATGGTCTCATCAGTAGAACTTATACGGGATTTAGAGCACTTGCGATTAGCTTGTACTTTGTTAAGAAACTTCAGTTTATATTTCTTTTGAGAGCTTAAAATCAAGAAGCAACAAGATTTAGTTATATGAGATCCTCCAATATTTTCTTCAAGTAAAATGGATACAACATCTACAGATTGTTTAACTTACCTTAAACAAACTGCCAGCCTTTCTTTTGCAGGTATTGCTTCTCGGCATGTAGTGTTCATCTTTGTCAGGTCCATCTCTATTTTCTGCAGTAAGTAACTGAACTTAGCCTTGGACATCCTGAAGTACTGGTAGAACTTCACTTCATCATCTGACAGCTCTTTAAACAGGGTCCAGAATTCTCCCTCGGACTTCCTTTTCTGCAGAGACTGGTGCACCCACATTCTCTTCCTCTTTCCACTGCGTTCTTCATCCTCTTCTTCTAAAAGCAAAGCAATCGCTGCCAAAGTCTTGATGCTGAGAGGGCGAGGGGCCATGATGCTCACGTGACAGCAGCTGCGTGAGCACTACGAGACAGAGATGGACGGACCGAGAACGTGTCGTGTAAATATACAACAGTCTGACGGCGTCTAGCCGGCGGTCTGCCTGTCGGTCGGAAGACGGGTAATGTAAATCGGCCTTTAGGAGCCCTGACACAGACATCTACTTCAATTAGCTTAATTAGCTTAATATCGCCCAATTAGCTTAACATCGGTTATAGGGAAGATGCTGGAGTCCATAATAGCCAGGAACATTCGGGAGCATTTAGAGAAACATAGCAATTCACGACTCGCAGCATGGGTTCACAAAGGTAGGTCATGCCTCACCAATCTCTTGTCCTTCTACAATAAAGTATTTGAGGCGGTTGACAGAGATGAAAATTATGATGTAATCTATCTTGATTTTAGTAAAGCGTTTGACAAAGTTCCTCACCAACGACTGTTGCTTAAATTACAGGCTCACGGAGTAGAGGGTAAAGTTTTGAACTGGGTCAAGGCGTGGCTTAGCAATAGGAAGCAAAGAGTGCAAATCAATGGTAAAAGATCTGACTGGGGATGTGTTACGAGTGGGGTCCCACAAGGTTCGGTATTAGGTCCACTTTTGTTTATTATTTATATCAATGACTTAGACACAGGAATTAGTAGTGATGTTAGTAAATTTGCAGATGATACCAAGATCGGTAGAGTAATTGAGTCGGATCAGGACGCTAGTATTCTCCAAGGTGAACTCAACAGATTATATGACTGGGCGGATAAATGGCAGATGGAGTTCAATGTAGGGAAGTGCAGTATTCTGAGTGTAGGTAGGAACAACCCCTCACATAACTATTGCTTAAATGACACTCTCATAAGTAGGTCTGGGTGCGAGAGGGATTTAGGGGTCTTAGTGAGCTCTGATCTCCGTCCAAGGGCACAATGCATTCAAGCTAGAAATCGAGCTAATAGGGTACTGGGATTTATTTCAAGGAGCGTAAGCAACAGAAGCCCCGGTCTTCCTCAAACTATATTTAGCATTAGTTAGACCTCATCTTGACTATGCGGTTCAGTTCTGGTCACCCTACTATAGAATGGATATCAAAATGTTAGAATCGGTGCAGAGGAGGATGACTAAGATGATTCAGGGGTTGAGAAACTTGCCATACGAGGAAAGACTCAAACAGTTAAACTTGCATTCTCTAGAAAGGCGAAGGGTGCGTGGAGACATGATCGAGGTTTATAAATGGATGAAGGGCTTTAATAAGGGAGACATTCATAAGGTTTTGTTGGTAAGAGAACCGGGTAGGACACGAAGTAACGGGTTTAAACTGGATAAATTCAGATTCAACAGGGACATAGGCAAAAATTGGTTTACTAACAGGGTGGTGGATGAGTGGAATAGGCTTAGCAGTCATGTGGTGAGTGCCAATACAATTGTCACATTCAAAAATAGACTAGATAAATTCATGGACAGCGATATTAGGTGGGGTTAGATACACGGGAGCTTAGGGTCAAAGGAGCTGCCTCGTACAGGCCTACCGGCCTCTTGCAGACTCCTGCGTTCTTATGTTCTTATGTATGTTCATTCTGTTGTATTATGCTCCAGCCTTTGGGATACAAATCTTGTTCGACACTGGGTCTGGAGATCACCGACGACTGATTGATGTGTCAGAGATGGCGAAGGACTACATGCTGACTTATTGCTCTGATCTGCTAGGTTTGCACGCCTTCACAAGATGTGATACTAGGAGTGTGTTCCATGTTATTGGGAAAGTGAAACCAATTAAACTGCTTCAGGAAAAGCCAAGGTTTCAGGAGATTTTCAACAAACTAGGCGAGAAATGGGAGGTTTCGGATGAACTATTTGCGGGCCTAGAGGAATGTACGTGTGCAGTGTACAAGAAGACTGATCGTATCTCTGACGTTGACGAACTCCGGTATGTCATGCTGCTGTCCAAGTGTGGTGGTAATTGAGGCGAACTGAAATTGAAAAGAAAGGTTGATCTTGCGACCCTTCCACCTCCCAAGAAATGCCTGAGAGAACATGTGAAAAGGGTCAACTACCAAGTTGGGATTTGGAAAAGGGCCCATGTACCAAAGCCGGAGATCCCACAGCCAACAGACGATCATGGGTGGAAGAAATCAACAACGCATACTGGATTGCAGCCACAGTGGTGTGTTGGGGACGTTGTTCCACCCAAGATGGCAAACATCCTAGAGAAGCAACAGGACCAAGACTCGAATGATGAGGATGATAACTCGGAATCGGAATCAGACAGCAGCGGTGCTGTGGATGAGGATAGCTCAAGTAGTGACAGTGATTGGTAGAGGGGGAGGCCTGCAAGATGTTGTGACCTTCTTGCTGGATTAAACTCATCAATACCTCATTGGAATATCCTGTATCGATCTAAGGTTCTGACTGATGAGACTCTCTTTGCTGAACATATGAACATCTGCAGGGTGTTTTACAACCATACCGAATTTTAAGCTACTGCCGTTAGCCATGAGCTTCTGACCTCTGGTGACCTACTCAACACCATAATTTGTATATATCACACACCAATATACAGTATGTGTAGTTGCACACATTGATTGTAAATTTGAAATTCTGCAGTAAACAGTTATGGAGTTAAGAACATTTAAAGTTATCCTGCCCCTTTATTGCAGTTTTTCACTACTTTTTTTAGAAACGTCATTTCGTCACTTCCCACTGAAGGGTACAATGCTGAAATATGTTTAACATTAGGCCTTTTGTTTACTTCAGGTGACTTTATCCTTTATTTCTTGGGGTGTTAATATGCAGGATCCAGACTTTAACCCTCCTGCTCCGGGCGTCTTTCCAGAAGGCGAACCCAGTGTCCGGGGGTTTTGGGAATATTTAGGGTCATGTCTACATTCTAATTGCAACGTAAATAAACATAATGGAAATTAACCATAAACTACGTACTTCTAGGAGTAATCATCATCCTCTGTCGAATGGCGTTTAGTAGACCGCTCTAGGTCCACTGGTTGCTGAGTAATCATGAGTAGAAGTTGGTCACTTTTTTGCCGTAGAACTAGCCCGCGTTCGGGTGTGTGCCTGTGACACGGGCGAGAGTCTAACCTACACTAATCGCTCCCCGTTCCACTCCGCTCCGCTTTACGCTAACCCCACCAAGACTTCTGTTTCCTAACATTTATATTTCATTGTGGGAGCGTCGGGCGGGTGGAAGCGAGGAAGCAACGTCCCCACGGTACAGGAAGGCACACGTTCGGACACATCGGAAAGTGAAAAATCATGTCCTTCCATCACTGCGGCGAGTGACCAACTAACTGGTAATGCCAACACATGCTCTGGGATGCTGGGCGTGGGCTCATACAAAACTAAGCCCGCGCGCACATTTCAAATGGTAGAAATACGCACATGCCTTCTGGGAGGACACCCGGATTTTTGCCAAATTTTATGCGCGTTCTTCCAAGAGGAGACCCGGAGCGGAGGGGTTAATACCTACAAGATGAAATACATGGCCATGATAAAAATTTGAAGCATGGGCTAAGTTCAGCGACATTTTGACCTCTGCTGACCTACTTACAGACCTAATTTGCATAGATCATACACCTTTGTGTAGAGTGGACCAAGACGGACATTTGGAGAGTAAATTTATAGTTCTACGATAATTAGTTCCAGAGATACAGACATTTGAAAATCCCCTACCCCATAATTGGCCGCTACAATTTTTTAACATGTGAGTTCATATAACATCGAAAATGAAGCAGTGAGTCCCAGTTATTTTCATGTTAATATGTTTTAAAATAGAGTATACATATATAACTACCATAAAAAAAATGTAGTTTCGTCAATCCGAGGTGGGGTGCACGGTGGGCCCCTCTGGCCCATGGACTATAGGTGATGGCTGAGTGGTTAGCGTGCGGGCCCTGCATTCACCGCGTGCTGGACGACGCGGGTCTGAATCCCCACACTACCACCTGGGATTTTTCAGTCTCCGCCGAGTGGCCTAAGACTACCCACATGCTGTCCTGTCTAGAAGAAACCGACCCAAAATTTTATATAGACATATAAATAAGATATTATGGAAAAAAAGACACTGTGAATGCAATCAAAGTGAGTGACCAAGTCTATGAAGATGTAAAGGAAATCTGTGAAATATTAAATGAAAACTTTCAGAAGGTGTTTACCCAAGAGACAAAATTTGAAGAGAGGGATGAGGAGAGAAGTGTCAAAAGAATGAAAAACATAAGTGGATGAAGAAGAGATACTGGGGCTATTGAAATCAGTAAATGGTAAGAAGGCAATGGGTCCAGATGAAGTACGTATCAGGCCAAGTACTGACAGAGTGAAGGGAACAGTTAATAGAACCAATTCATGATGTTGTAAGTTGTTCAATCAAGACTGAAGAAGCCCCAGTACAATGGAAGAGGGCACATGTGGTCCCATTATATAAGAGCAGAAATAAACAAGAGCTGCTGAACTATAGACTGGTTTCTCTTACAGGTGTAATGTGCAAAATGTGTGAGAAGGCAATTAAATAAAAGACAGCTGGAAAGAGAAGATAATAAATGAAAGTCAATTTGGATTCAGACAAGGTAAATCTTGTGTCACAAATCCAGTATGTTTTTACTCAATAATAATTGATATAGTACAGGAGAGAGACGGATGGACAGACTGCATATTTTTGGATCTAAAAAAGTCATTTGATAAAGTTCCACATAAGAGGCTGCTGTGGAAATTAGAAAATAGAGAAGGATTGGGGAGATATATGACAGAATGGATGAAAAATTACCTGGCAAACAGAGAAATGAGAACCATGTTGAAAGATGAAAAATCGGACTGGAGAAAGGTCACAAGTGGAGTGCCACAGGGATCAGTGTTAGCGCCTATATGATGTTTTTAATATATAGAAATGATATGCCAGAAAAAGTAAAGTTAGTACATGAGTATGTTTGCAGATGATGCCAAACTGCTTAGAAAATAAGATATGAGGATCATTGTACTAAACTCAAGGAAGATTTAAATGAGACATGAATGGAGTAAAAAATGGGAAATAGATTTTAATGAAAAGAAATTGAAGGGCATGGTGACATGTGGCAATCCACCATACATGACCCAGGTCTAAAAACTGATCAGTTTAGCTTATCCTCTCTGCCTCTGTCTCTCTCCCCCAGTGTGTGGGATTGTAAAGAAGGCTGATAATGTGTACAAGTGTGGCTATTCAATTCTTCCCTTTTCCTTGGGAGCATCAGGGCTGGGTGCCAGGTGTCACAAGTAGATGTATGTTGTTACCAAAAGCACCCGGTCACACTTCTGTTTGCATGAGTGAAACACAAAAATAGTAGCGGCTGCATGCTTATGAGAGGAGGATGGCAATGTAGTACTTAGCATATTGTCATCATAGTCTCATACTTGGTCCATATTTAGCCGTTTCTCAGCCACTCATACCTTCACGTTGGCTGAAGCAGACAGATAAAGACAGATAAAGACTTCAATGGACCTCCTTCTTTATTTGTCATTTTTTTCTCTCTTTCTAGTCATGGTGGTTGTGACATCAACCAAATTATAGTTAGAGAAGATGTTTTTTGTGACAGTGTAGTTGTGGATCATGATTTGGTTATTGGCCATGACCACTCCTAGGTCAGAGTTGCTACCCTTTAGTAAGGCCGCAGATATTTGGAGCGCTAGCTTGGATCTGGTGAAGCAAAACAAGCAACCCAAGACTGCAGGCGAGTCTCAAAGACTTCAGAGTCCTTGGGGAGATCCCTATAGTGTGGTGAAGTGCCTCTACGATTCTACATGTCACTTAAGGGAAAGATGGAATCATGTGAGGCAGCTGGGGAGGTGCCACAGACCTGTCCCAATACATGTGTAACACAGGAGGTCACATGTCAACGAGAAGGGGCAGCCGATCCTTGGGAACAAGTGAACCAGTGACAACTCAGAGCTCTCCACAGGAGTTTGCTGATAGCTATCATTGGATGTCCGGTAGGCAGTTGAGGACTGGAGAGCCCAGCATCGCACTGAGACAAGACGGATGATTAATAGACTAAATTTGAAGAATAATGTTTTCTAGACTGTACACAATACGTATTGCATCAAGACAACTCAATTATGAAGGAAGGGGTTGTGTTATGCCACTGCATTGTATTAGTTCTAGGAAGTTATGGTACTCGACTCAACTAGTCTTCACTATTCACATGCATACCTTACTGAAGCCCTTGAGAAAGAATTTGGGTGTATAAGAGCTAACACAGGTAGGGCAGTCAGTCAGCGAGGGACTCAGAGAGAGAGAGAGTAGAGGACGAGGCAGAGGAAGACCCAACTATAGTCTGTTTCATAAAATATTACAGGCAGTCACACCACCTCTTTTTTCACTTGATTTTGATTAGCTCTGTGGCAGCCAGTCACCGCACAGAACCTGCCACTTTGCGACCACCTTGACCGCTGGCATTGCAACTCTGTGCAATGTTTTTTAGTATTCTAATACTGTCTAGAATACTGTTTCCCTAATAGCATTGCCATCCTGGAGTCATTATCTATAACACTCGTTCTATAACACAAGATGACTAATTATTTTTTCTCATAGATATCATGTGATGAATGAAGATATTTTTTTACATGATAAAAACAAGTTTATATTTCCATCTTTATTCATGTTAACAGCATAGTTATGGCTATTTTTCTTGTCCCATCATAAAATTTGACAGTTTAGGCACTATACATGTTCAGTGGAAAAATTGCGGTAAGTTAATATTTCATAGTGATACTGAGGTGTAAAATATTTTTCTTCATGTATTCCAGAGCACTGTGAGGTAGTGTGAGCACAGAGCGAGCTTCCTGGGCCAAGCAACTTTCTCAGCGCGGTGATTGGCTGCCACTTGGCCAGGCAAAATTGAAGAGCATGAGGGTGTGTGGCCGCCTGTAGTATCCAAGTGAAACAGACTATAATTAGGATGAGAGAGGTCAGTGATACAAGACTCAGCATGGATCAGGAAAGGCAAGGACATTCCCAGACTTCTGATTGTGATTGTTGCTGTGCTGAAGCAGGAAGAAAGACCACTGTTTGCCTCCCTGCATTTCTGGATCTGGATCTGGATCTGGATCTTAATGTGCAGGGCGCCTGTACAGGTGCATAACACGCATATTTGTGTTGGCTGTTGGGGGGACGGGGAAGCTGGGTGTGCAGGGGAGGGAAGTGAATAAAGTGTAATTGCTAGTGTTGGTGTGTTGTGGTGACAAGTGCGTGTGTACTTGTTTTCTGAATGAGTCTATTGTACCGCAGTCTAAAATCTATTGAGGGAGGCTGTTCCAGTCATGTATGGTGCGTGGAAAGTATGAGTGCTTGTATGCGTCAGTGTTATTATGATATGTTTGGTATTTATGGATGTGTGTGTTATGAGTACGTTGACTGTTTGCGTTGTGTAAGTATGTATGTGAGTCAATGTCAATGTGAGTATTTGTGATCTTGTACATAAGTGTAAGTCTGTGTGCTTGTCTGCGTATGTGAAGAGGTTCCATGTTTATTTGTTGTTTTATCCTTGTTGTGATTCCAGGCGTTGGCGTGTAATTGTTTGTAATGAGCCTAGCCGCCTTGGTGTTGATTTGTTCTAAGCTATCAATGCTTCTGTGTGTGTAAGGATCCCACACCGTGGAGCAGTTTTCATCACCTCCTGCTGGATACTGTTAAGTCTCCAGGGTGTGAAGGCCCACAGAACCCACTTGAAGCACACATGAGAACCCACAGCCCACCTACTGTAAGATGCAGTTGGTGTCAGGAACAGAGCTACGTATGTTGCACTTGGTCTCAGTGGTGCAAATATCAGTTAACCTGCACTATTACACACCTTAAATATAACGAATTTAGGCTTTAACAAACTTTTGGGGCCAGTCTTGGTGTATACAGGGATTCACCGAGCAAACTCAGTAAGTGTGTGGTTCAGTTTGGTGGTGGTGCAGCTGAGCAAGTAGACACACGTTGATTGGCGGCGGAGGGAACTAAACAGCCAGGCGGTGTACGTGTGTTTAATAGTGACTCTCAGTCTAACTTTATCCACCCAACTGTAAACACCTTTGCTCTCATCCTTCTGTACCTCACCTCGCATCTAATACAAAGAACAAACTTTGTTACATAACGATTTTTAATTTTTTTTACGTCTTAGCCTATAGCACTGGTACGCTTTCTTCAGGGGCCTGGTGGTCAGTCTAAGCCCGTCATGGTGCAGGCATTTTTTGTTTGTTTATAGTGGCCCCATTTATGCTTGGCTCATGCCGCCCCAGAGCTCATTCTTGATTCACTGGACGGTTTCTTCTAGAGTCCGGGTTGATAGGTGATCTTCAGGACAGCATGTGGGCAGTCTTAGGCCACTCGACAGTGACTGAAAAATCCCAGGTGGTAGCGGGCGGATTCGAACCGACATCGTCCATGGCACGGTGAATGCGGAGCCTGCATGCTGACCACTCAGCCACCGCCTACCCTGTAAATGGTTCGAACTAGCGAACTTTCAGTTCATGAAACGTGTAAGGTTCATTGTATTTAAAAAGGTTGGATCCCTTGGATATAACAGTTTTTTGGATATGATGTCACCTCCACTCTCCCAATTGGTTCATTAAAGCGAGAATTTAATGTATGTAACAGTGGTGTCATGAGTGAGGACCACTACTTACTTACCAGGCAGTGGCTGAGTGGTCAGCATGCAGGCACGACAACCAGGAGGACTGAGGTTCACATCCACCAGCTACTACAAGCTGGCACTTTTCAGTTATTGCTGAGTGGCCTAAGACTTCTCACATTCTGTCCTGAAGACCACCTATGAATCTGAACTCAAGATTCTCTCTAAAATGAGGATCAAAGATGAGCTCCGGGGGACATAATTAGCCAAGCAGGATGGCGCCACTATGTGTGAAACTGAAGAGAAGGAGCTAGGTGTTCTACACCAAACTCAACTCTGTATTGGACCGGTGCCCCCTTGGAACATATTCATTGTCTTTGGCAACTTCAGTGCTACTACTGGCACTAACAGGGTTGGTTGTGATCCTGGCTTGGATCCTGAAGATCCAAGAGGCTAAGAATTGCAGGTTCTTGGTACCAAAGACCAGCGCTGCACTGCTGGACTTGATATATCAGTGCCAGAAAGGTGTCTAAGGAGATCTACCACATCCTTGTAGGCAACTGGAGAATCCTCCAGAACTGTAGGGTTTCATGTAGTGTTGAGTTCTTTGCAACTGATTATTTATTTTAGGCTTGTTGTTGCAACCCTCAAGCTTCACTTCAAATCAAGAATCTCGAGATGCAGCAATACTGTGGTCCTCGAGAGGCTGAAATACCTGGCATGTGCTAACCAGTACGTAGCGACAGTCTCAAATTGGTTCAATGTGCTCAGCACCCTTGAGGACCCTGCAGAACTATGGGATAAATTTTGATGTGAAATTGATGTGAGTGCATTGGAGAGCGCCTGAGATCTAGGAGAGGTTTTGCCTCGGGGGAGTTGCTGAAGAATATTGAGGAGAGTCGCACTGCCAGGCTTGCTGGAAATCGGGACCAATTTAAGTCTCTGTCGCATAGGACTAGAGCTCTCTTGAGGAGCGACAAGGAGAGGAATGTCAGGAGTCTTCCTGAGGAAGTCAAGGGTCATCTCAATGCATATGACCACTGACCTGCTTACCAAGCCCTGAAGCAGCTCTGCTCCGAGCCTCCCGCTTAGGTGAGCATTGTCCGAAAAGTATATGATTTCATATTTCTGATTCAAATCATAATACATATATACATCTTTAGCATCTTATAATATTACATTCACTATATGTAACTTTAAATGAACAACATAGAGCATGTGACAGTTGCTTATGTGGGAAAAAATGTATTTAAATTTCCTATATCTTTCATTTCTCCGTTTCTTAAATACTATTAGTACATAAGTCAAGTGTCTTTATATCGTAGCTATGAGAAAAATGTGATTTCTTAATAATAGCAAAAAACTAGTAAGAAAAATTACTTGAACGTACGCCGCATGCATATTAGTTTTGGTAGTTCCACCAGGGCCACCAGATGGCAGGTAGTGTTCAGTGAAGGACCCAATATAAGAGGTAGGAAACTGCTAGTAATAGAAAGAGTTGATGAGATGAAGAGCCTTTGACTCCACTCTGTCTAGTAAGACTATGTGTGGAGCACCCCCACACGAGATGCATACTTCATACGAGGACGGGCAAGGCCCCTGTATATGGACAGCATCTGTGTGGGGGAAAAGAACTGGCGGAGACGATACAGAACGCCCAACCTCGAGGAAGCTGATGTAGCAAGAGAAGAGATATGAAATTTCCAGTTAAGATTTTGAGTTGAGGATAGACCAAGGATGCCTAATGTAGAAGAAGGTGACAGATGAGTGTTGTTAATGAAGAATAGTGAATAGGTGTTTGGAAGATTGTGTCGAGTTGATAGGTGGAGAAATTGAGTTTCTGAGGCACTAAAGGACACCAACTTCCTTTTGCCCGAATCGGAAATATAAGCAAGATATGAGGTCAAGCATTATGCAGCCTCCAGCCTGGATTCACGCAATTCCTGTGGGGAGAGTCTTCTGTTAAATGATGTTGAGTAATGCAGTCATCAGCATAGGAGTAGATAGGACAGTTTGTTATAGAAAGAAGATCATTAATAATTAACAGAAAGAGTGGAGGATCGGACAGCCCTGCGGGTCACCACTGTTGATAGGGGGAAGAACAGTGACCGTCTACCACAGCAGAGATAGAACGGCCAGAAAGGAAACTGGAGATGAAACTACAAAGAGAGGGGTAGAAACAGAAGGAGAGAAGTTTAGAAAGCAAAGACTTAAGTGCCAGACCTTGTCGAATGCTTTTGAAATGTTTAGGGCAACGGTGAACGTGAAAGTTTCACCAAAACGTCTAAGAGAGGAAGGAGGGGGGAGCATAAAAAGCTGGGCGAGCAGGCAGACATGACCTGACACTTGACCCATGGTGTCCACTCGCCGCTGCAAACAATGGCCAGGGCATACTTGCAGTTGTAGTGCAGTGACTAGCCTGATGGGGGAGCCCTGCTCCCATAACTCGCGTACTCTGTTAGGGGGGCTACCTCTTTGGCCGACTGGTTAAGGAGTGGCTTTCCCGCCTCGCTAATCCCGGGTTCGATCCCCGCCGGCAAAACCTTTCTTTATTTGGATTAATTTATTATCGTGTGTTTCGTTACACGCGGTTGTCGTGTTGGAGTGTAGTAAATAGTAAATTCTGGTGTTTCACAGTGTCAAAGGGTGCAGAGGAGCTGACAGAGAGGAAATAAGGATATGTGAATTGAATTCTGCAATAAGAAGATAAACACCACATTGGCGAGTTTGCAGTTTGCACTTTACAGAGAGAGAGAGCAGGAGCAGTCTGAAGAGAGCACAGAAAAGCATGCACGTACGTATATTCATAAACTATACTGTGATGCAACGAAAAATATCTGAGTCCTACGGAACCGAAGGGAAATAAGTGTATAAGAGTTGTTCATGTGCTACTTTCTTTCGCCCCCATTTTCGTCTATTTGTTTTAATATTATTGTTACAAATTCTTGATAACATGATGCAGAATTTTCTCAGGAAGACGATGGCGACTTCCGTTTTCTTAATAATGAATGGTGGTGTCAGGAAACGGGGTGGGAGTGAGGTGTGTGAAGCCGTCAGTTTTTGGATGAATCGGGTACAGTAAGATGGCCGATACCCCAGCTTCGGCGGCGGCACCTGCAAGATCTCGGCGCGCACTCTAACACGTGACTGTGGCGTGACGTCATCAAAACATTGGCTCACTCAACGTGACGTGAAGAAGACGGGGCGAGGAGTCGAGAAGGTGCTGGCCCTCACACACTCTGAAGACCCCTCGACAACAACACTCACCAAGAAGATCAGACCCAAACAAGCACTGAAGAAGAAGTGAGAAGTTTTAGAGGCCGTGGTCCCAGCCCCCCGAGGCACTGAAGAAGCGCGCCCTAGTGGCCCTCTACTGGTAGCCAACAGCCTGGACACAGGTAAGTGTGGCTCAGGTACAGGTTTGTTCAGGTGTTGTGTCAGGTACTCGGTACGTGTGTTGATTTAGTTTTGTAGTGCAGCGACTTGCCTGATGGGCGAGCCTCCCATAACTCACTCTGCGAGGGGCGTACCTCTTTGGCCGACTGGTTAAGGAGTGGCTCTCCCGTCTCGCTGGTCACGAATTCGATCCCCGGCGCCAGCAAACCTTTTCTTGTATGGATTAATTTCTCATATGTATCGTTACACGCTGTGGTCGTGTGGGAGTGTAGTAAATGAGAAAATTCGGGCATTTCAGTTTGACCTCTTTTAACCTGTATCATTTTGTAGGATCTGTATCTTGATCTTGATGCGCAGGGCACCTGTAGAGGTGCATAACACACATATTTGTGTTGGCTGTTGGGGGGACGGGGGAGCCAAGTGTGCAGGGGAGGGAAGTGAATCAAGTGTAATTGTTAGTGTTGGTGTGTTGTGGTGACAAGTGAGTATGTATTTGTTTTCTGAATGAGTCTGTTGTACCGCATTCTTAAATCTATTGAGGGAGGCTGTTCCAGTCACGTATGGTGCGTGGAAAGTATGAGTGCTTGTATGCGTCAGTGTTAGTGTGATGTGTTTGGTATTTATGGATGTGTGTGTTACGAGTACGTTGACTGTTTGCGTTGTGTAGGTATGTTTGTAGGTCATTGTCAATGTGAATGTTTGTGATCTTGTACATACGTGTAAGTCTGTGTGCTTGTCTACGTATGTGAAGAGGTTCCATGTTTATATGTTGTTTGATCCGTGTTGTGATTCCAGGCGTTGGAGAATAATTGTTTGTAATGAACCTAGCCGCCTTGGTGTTGATTTGTTCTAACCTATCAATGTTTCTGTGTGTGTGAGGATCCCACACCGTGGAGCAGTATTCAAGTGTTGGTCTCACAAGTGTGTCATAAGCTATGTGTTTAATGTCAGGTGTGCAGTTATGTAAATTCCTCCTCAGGAACCCCAGTGTTCTGTGTAGGACCTCCTCCTCTCGATTCTTTGGCTAATAGGTAAATATTCGTTTTAGCACCGTGCTGGTATTTCATTACCTACCTTATGAAACTTCACTAGTTCTTCATATATCTTTTCTACAAACGTTCAACAATCATGGAAACGCTTTCAAAATCCAATTCAAAGACTATTTATTGTTGAAAATACGAGATAATATTCACGAAAGCGTACCCTCCTCTGGCGGCGGCCACGGCGATGGTGCCGCCGCCGCAGCCGCAAAATAGCTCGCAGAGGGCTTAGGGTGGGGGAGCATATTTAAACTACTCCAACCGAACTTTACGACCTGCTAACGGGGGGACTTCGCCCCCCTCGACCCCCTCCCCCCCACATGTATATGCGACTTATTTCTGCGAGGAGGTATTTCTCACAACGCCGGCTGCACCGCCGCCAGAGGAGGCTGCGCTTTCATGAATATCATCCCCTATTTTTAACAATAAAGAGTCCTTGAATTTGATTTTGAAAGCGTTTCCATGATTGTTGAATGTTTGTAGAAAAGATATATGAAGAGCTAGGCAATGAAATACTGGCACGGTACTAAAACGAATCTTAACCGGCTAATGTTGATCATCGTTTCCGTTGATTACCGTTGATGAGGTTTCAGTCCCGGTCTGCCGCCGTAACAGCGCTCCACAGGGCCGCCAACATTATAACAGTAATACTAGCACCAAAAGTTGTCCTCAATCCACATCTTTGTAAAGTCGCAGGATTTAGTGAATAAGTGAGTCTTTAGCACTTTCTTGAAGATTAACAGACTGCCACTACTCTTAAAATCCCCGGGTAATTCATTATAGAGCTGCGGGGCACTCTTCTCAAATGCTCTGAAACCCAGTTCCAGGCGCCGGATGCTCAAAGGTGGTGGTAACTTATCCCCGGAGACGGTTGTAAGTCACGGGTCGCGTCGCAAGTTTGCTCCCCGCTGGGATCCTCCTCCGCAGCGATGCACAGCGCGGTCGCCGCGGCGTGCTAAGGGTCAGCCCTATGGTTCACGAGTGAGGCGGTAGAGGGCGGGCAGCTCACCAGCTGAAGTGGATGCAACCAATGGAAATCAGTGAAACAAAAAAGACAGCCAATCAGGATCAAGGAAGGTGATTGCAAAAAAACGGCGCCAGAGACGAAAACTACCGCGAGTCAGTATTTCCTCAAGTCCGTACAGCCAAGCTAAGATGGGGAAGACTAGTGAGTATTGGCCGGAGAGGAGGTTGCCGTGCAGGAAATAACGACGGTCAAGATTTTAGAAGTGGGGCAGTTGTCAGGCGCGGCAAAGAGGTGTGGGTTAGAGGTGAACAACGTATGCTATGTGTGTGGGTACGAGAGGAAGTTAGAGGCTCAGGAATGCATAATACGTGCATTGAGGAGTGAGATGAGGGAGCTAAGGAAGAGGTTTGACAGTGCTCAGGAGAGGCAAGTCCTGGGGGCCGGCCTGGCAAGGGCGATGGACAAGGGAGAGGCAGGTGTGAGCACGGGTGCCTGATGGGGGGAAGAAAGGTGTGACATTCATGTATGGGTGAAAGGGGGGGTGACGATATGATTGAGCACATGCTACTTGAGTGATGTATATAAGAGAGAAAAGGGGATTATGGTAACAGTTGTGACCGAATGGAATAGGATGTTCGAGAGGGATGTAAAAAGGTTAAATACATGCAATATTATTTCAGCTGAGGTAATTTTCAAACCAGACAATTGTTGTCATTCAGTAGATCATGTCATCCTTCATCATCAGAAATCATTTTCAAGACTCAATTCTGACCTGTCACATTGCGTAGATCTTAATTGTCATTCTTAGTCAGTTGAGGTCATCTTGAAACCAACAATTCTTGTTTCATAGTTCAATTCTTGTCATTCTTTCTCTTTTTGTTCCTCAGGTATATTTTGCAAATTGATATCATATTTATTTCCATTTATTTAATTTTAAGAGCAGGCATTAAGGCCAGGTTACCTTATATTTAGTTCAATTAGGTCAGATCAGGTTAGGTTAGATTTAATTTGATTAGGGTAGTTAGTTTTAATTGTGTTCAATGAACGTGTAATATGCTTCAGTTATATAATGTGCACTCGCCATTGCCAATGGAGCTTGGGAATAATAGCACATGACTTAGTCATTCACTTTTTTTTATTGGATTAACCCGCAGCTTGGGTAGATATTACAGCTTGATGTAGCACGTAACAGCTAATACAGCACAACAAATAAGTAATTACTGAGAAATCATATATACAGGAAGGTAGTTGGTGTGGAAGAGAAATGGCTACTAACTCTGCCCTGTGCACGGGGAGTGTTAAGTGGTGCCACAAAGAGATGCTCAGGGCTGAGAAATGTAAATCAAGTAGGGGTGCATTACAGGTGCCCAGTTTGTGAAAGAGGGGACAGGAAACAGAGGAAATAGGTAATTGGAACTGTGTGGCAAAGCAGAAGGAGGAAAGGACCTGCAGAAGCCACTGCCTCAACAGACATTTTGAAATGGTTTGACTATAGTAAGTCTGCTGGTCAACAGAAAAATATTCTTAATGTCGTGCCTGGCATGGGCACTCCTTAATAATGTTGGTTAATTATACCTCAAAGTAGAATTAATTGTTGATCACTTAAACCAGAGAGTAAAATTAGTAGTTTATTTTCCAAGTCTTATAAGGCACCGTTATCGCACACAGGGTTATCATCTGCCAAATAATATGGGTAGCGTGACTTTAAGAATATTACTTAAGGTAAATATATTTGTTTAAAGATTCTATTGATGAATTAAGGGTCAAGGGACAGGATTCAGCCATACAAGACTAAATTGTCGCTCATAACACTTAGAACTCAGTCTAATTATAAACTAACATGTAAACACAAGAAACAAGTAGCACCAACACACAAACAAAACCTATCAAGTGTTCCCACTAACTTGTGGTAAAAAACCTGCTCATTCAGTCTAACACCACTCATCAACTTAATTAAGCCTTGACTATAACTACTGAGTGTTTGCACTCCACCGTGGTTACCCCTGATAATGACACACACACCATTTGTCCTTTTCCCTCTTTCCTCCTCCCACAAAACCCCAGGGCATGCTGGCTTGGGTCCCGACAGCAGTCAGCCAGCCTACCATCAGACAGACTTACTTCGACACCTCTGTATGGGGCGATACCTCGTATAAGAGTCCTTAAATATAATATTATAGCCTAGGTATATTGAACACTTCTATGTATGTGAGGCCGGTTATGCTATACGAACCAACAAGTTGGAGAGGATGACATCGAGCCAAGAGTGCAGAATGCTGAGACACATGGGGCATGTGAGATGGACAAGTAGGGTATCAAACTAGGTGATAAGAATGAGTGGTGTGGAGGTGGTGCCCCTCTTGATCAAAGACGCTGAAGTTAGGGTTGACTGAAGATCTGCTGGGCAGCATGTTGGCAACCCTCCGCCACTTGTCAATGGTTGAAAACTCTCAGCGTCTTGCGGTGGGAGTCGAGTCCTCTGGATCACCACGTACACACGCTGACCACTCGGCCACCGGTGCACCATATGCAATCTGCAGGTGTAAGCTGATATTAATTATATATTAATAATATTCGCCATATAAATTATAATCAAGAATGCCGAACATGTGGCCATTATGATTTCTTGTTTTGTTCTTATGCCTCCGACTGTGAGTTCTACACATTCACATTTGAAAGTAATCTATTACTAACTGCAAGGTCTACATATATGCCTACCTATACTCAGGAAAAGAAGTTTATAATAATTTCCTGCCTGACAACTTGACCAGGAATCACTCTGTTGTTTCTCACAGGCTGAACTGGTACTTCTTCTGCAGCGATCCACTCAGTAGTTGTGCAGGAGCATACAAGAAGTCGCAATCTTCATAGTCTTCTTGGGGTCATACTGCAAACTTCCTCCTGACTTATGTAGGCACCTGCACCTTGACTTGAGGATCCCAAAGGTCCGTTCGACAACGCATCTTGTCCTGTGATGACTTGTTGTAGCGCTCCTCCCCAGGTGTTGTCGGGCGTGCAACTGGGGTCATCAGGAATGGCTCCAGAGGATACGCAGTGTCTCATGTGAAGTTGAAAATTCATCAATGCATTATTTATCATTATGAAATGCATGAAAACTATCTTAAAAATTATATTAATATATATTGCTGTGGTTGACATTTTTATCTCATGACTGGCCTTTTCACAAAGTACCCGAGTTACTTTATCAATGGCCCTTGATTGGTCATTTCCAACACCGTTTCCAATAACACCTTGAAAGCTGCCACTCGCAAAAAACCTTAGTGTAGCCAGAACCTGGGTGTGTGTTGGGAGTGCATGTACCCTCCTGGTTCTCCTTTCCAGGTGGGGGTGCAACTCATCACAGAGCCTGATGATTTCCTGACGGGGAAATCTATACACCTGCAACAGGTGTTCATCACTGACATGTAGTGGGTCGAGTGGGTCCCGATATCTCCTTTCCCTGCACATTCTGCGATTGAAAATGTATGCCGCAACAAGCTCCATCTGTGAAACACAGAAATAACTACATTACTAGAGAGGACTAGAACATACGGTAATTATTTAAGACACATAATTGTAACCTAATTAAATGGCCCTTAAAAGGTAAAGAAATATCAATGTTGCTGTTATCTAAAATAAACATTACTAGAGAGGACTACAACATACAGTAATTATTTAAGACACATAATTGTAAGCTAATTAAATGGCCCTTAAAAGGAAAAGAAATATCAATGTTGCTGTTATCTAAAATAAACATTACTAGAGAGGACTGGAACATATGGTAATTATTTACGACACATAATTGTAAGCTAATTAAATGGCCCTTAAAAGGTAAAGAAATATCAATGTTGCGGTAAGCTAATTAAATGGCCCTTAAAAGGAAAAGAAATATCAATGATGCTGTTATCTAAAAATAAATTGTGGACGTAAAGCAAATAACAATAATAATAAAGAAAGAAATATGTTTAAAAAATATGAGTACAGCTCCCCGAGCCAAAGCCTTCTTGGCTACACCTAAATCTCCACAACTAATGCACAAACCATGCATGAGTGACATTTATGTGACCCCTGCCACGTTGAAATAAAGCTATACACATGTATGGAGGCTATTACAGCTTCATGGGATAAGAAATACTAATCCAAGCCACCTGAGCCAAAGCCTTATTGGCTACACCTAAATCTCCACAATTAATGCACAAACCATGCATGAGCGACCTTTATGTGACCCCTGACACGTTGAAATAAGGCTATACACATGTATGAAGGCTATTACAGGTGCATGGGATAAGAAATATTAATCCAAGCCACCCGAGCCAAAGCCTTATTGGCTACACCTAAATCTCCACAACTAATGCACACATCATGCGTGAAAGACGTTCCTGTGAACCTTGCCACGTTGAAATAAAGCTATACACATGTATGGAGGCTATAAGAGCTTCATGAGATTAAAAAATATTGATGTATGCCAACCAAGCCACCGCCTAAATCGGCTACACTTAAATCTCCACAACTAACCCACACATCATGCGTAAAAGGCGTTCCTGTGACTCTTGCCACCTTAATGTAAAGCTATACCTAAGTAGGAGTGCAAACACGTACCTTATATTGTGTATAGAGGTGGAGATGTGGATGAGGCGGAAACACTCCTTTAATGGCGACGGGTTAGGACGGAAACTGGTCGGATCTAGCCCCGCTTCCGAGCAGTCAGGCTGAGGGGCTACCGTCTAGGACGTTTTTTGAACATCGCACGGGGCAGCACTTGCTACCACAATGGCGGATTTAGGACCAAATGTTGAGATACGACCGTTTGAGCATCCGCCGCCAGGTTGACTTCGGGCTCATAGAGTTTATACTGTTCTGCGCTGTGTCTCAGTGACATGGCAGTGTCCAAATGAAAATCTTGTAGTAAATTCCTGCTTGGGCCGCTCAGGAATTTACTACAGTGTTATTGACCGAAGAAGGGTAAGCCACTTCATGCGAAGTTAATATTTTCATAATGGATACTTTTTTTGGTTTCAGAATGCAGTGCAGTAACGGACTTGGCAAATAGAATGGCGGGGTCGAGGGGGGGGCAAAGCCCACCTGTTAAGGGAGTTTAGGAGGGCAAAGCCCAGCCATTAGGAAGGTTAAGTTAGGTTAGGTTAGTATAAACCATAGACTTCACAATCTCTTGACGGGAAACGGGGCGCGGGGCCGATTCGCAGGGGGCCGATTTTCAAAAATTTAAAATTTAAATATTTTCAAAACCAAAGCAGCTAGCGACCTGAAACTAAAACAGGCACCTCCCTTAGGCATATATGAGTCTCCATGAGCAGCGGTATCAAAAAATTCAAAGTCGTTCCCTAATAAAATCCCGATTAATTGTTTTTTATATAAGTATAACAAAACTTAAAAAGGCTATAAAATCTTCAGATTTTACGCTAGATGCACAAACATCACCAAATGCAGAGATAATCACTTATATTTTCAGAATCAATAGCAATATTTAGCATATCTTATAAGTTTTTGCCCGAAATAGCTACTTATTTTTTTTTATTTAGTGCAATTTTTTACGTAAGTTTTTAACATCTAATAAATCACTTAATTTTCACATTAGAAACTTAATACTTGAGGAAAGCATGCAGAAACATCTTAATTTTACTCAACAAAAGCAAAATATTCATTTTTCTATATACAATCACAACTTATTTTGGTTGAATTCCGATGTCACTATTGCCGCAGCACGTCTTGCCGGCTATCTGGCCCTCGTCCCTGAACAATCACTTTAGCCTTTTGGCCTATGACTTGTGGGCCCCGGTCAGTTTCCTGGACTTGTACACGTCCCTGTTCCTCGCCGTCTCCTTCCTGCCCTCCTCGATACTGCTCTCTTCCTGCCGGTCGGCTGCTTCAAGGCCTTGTTCTTCCTCGCTTCTGAGGTCACGTCCTTGGAGAAATTAGCACCGAAACAGTTGAAGAGGGACCTGCTGATGCGGCAAGATGGTGTTGGCCAGGTTGTGCCCTCCTGGCACCTGTACCCCTGCAAGGTCGGGTCTGAGGCCGCCAGGAACTCCAGGAGGTGCCTGAACCGTCCCTGTGGCGCATGGCAAGGAGAGGAACCTCAACCTGCGCTCCTTCTTGTCCTCCCTGCACATCAGGGAGTCCCACAGCGACATCCGAAGGACGCCATGTGGGCCATTGGGAGAGATGGCCGCCTTCAGGACCGCCGGCCTGTCTCCAGCTCTCCCCTGTCGACCAGCTCGACCAGGGCGTCGAACATCACAGAGGGCGGGTCGCCCTCTCGAGCTCCACGGTAATCTTCATCTCCTCCTGCTGGGCAAGCTCCTGCTTGCAGCACTCGGCCACAGAGGAGTTGGCCTGGACCTTCCTGGCCAGGTAGCCGGCGTAGTTGCCGACCGCGGCGAGAGCAACTCGTCCGTCGGCGGGTCCGGCTGGTCGTCGGCCAGCTCCCTGGCAAGCTGGGCCAAGATCACCTCGTCCTCCTTCTCTTCTGCCTTGGCCGGTCCAGGTCGGCCTGCACGTCCCCCGGGAAGAACCCGACGAGCTTCAGCAAATGCAGGCGCTGGGCCAACCTGTTGCTCACCATGAAGTTCTGCACGCTCGTCCAGTAGTTGGCGCCATGGCATGGCGGCGCCTCATATCTTGTGTCTCCTCCGTCACTTCCACTCGATCCACTGCCTTCTGTGTCTTCTTGTATCGTCCTCTGGATCCTTGCAGTTGTGGGGAAAGGTACAGACGATGAATAACTGTAGGTCCTTTACTTGGAGGGTAAACAGAGGCAGGACAGCGATAATCCTTTACAGAGGAAGTGCAGCTGACTGCGTGCCTAAGGCGAGTTAGGCGACGCGGGAACTGAGCTGAGTTGCCATGTAGGCACTAACTAAACGTACATTTCTTGTTTCCTAATACGTAAAACTGTGGACTTCACTATCCTACAGTTATCATTCATTTTACGTAAAGATTTCAACCTAAAGTTACGCAAATTTGCCATTTTTTACACAACGTTTTCAAAGTGCACGCATGGTGCTATTTTATATAAGTTACCTTGAATCCTCGACCAAATCACTCTAGAGACACTCCTGCCTGCTTGTATGCACTAAAACTTGAAGATTTCGTCCTGTTTCCACTTAAATTCGGAGTAAGAACGCAGAGTGTGTTTGAGTTGTCGCAGTGAAAGTCGCCATAACAATCGGCCCCTTACGCGAAGCCAGCGCGCCAAGACTGAAGAGATTTCCCGTCAACTAGTTGTGAAGTCTATGTATAAACATTCAGCATGCGGTGTGGGCCGGCAGAAATACGCAGCGCGGAATAGAACGGGGATGGGTCCACTACGCTGGTCAGTGATAACGGGTGGGGTGGGGCAGTGGTGTAGGCCTAATGGCCTACACAGGGCAGCTCCAGATTCCCCCCCACTACCACCTGTCATTCTCGTCCATGTAGCTATCAAGTCTACTCTTAAAACAAGCTATCGTCCCTGCACTCACTGTCATTGCTGAGTCTATTCCATTCCCCCACCGCCATATTACTAAACCAATGTCTGCCTATTTCCCTCTTAAATCTATCCTTTTCTAATTTAAATCCATTACTGCATGTTCTATCCTGCTGGCTAATTCTCAGTACTTTACTTATATTGCCTCTGTTGTAATCCTTGACCCATTTGAATACTTCTATCAGATCTCCCCGCACTCTTCGTCTTTCTAGAGAACGTAAGTTGAGATGTTTCAGCCTATCTTGATATGGGAGGTTCCTAAGCCCCTGAATCATCTTGGTCATCCTCCTCTGAACTGATTCTAGCAAGTTGATGTCCATTCTGTAGTGTGGGCACCTAAACTGGACAGCATAATCTACGTAAGTGTGGCCTAACTAACACTAAATATAGTCTGGGGATGACCTCTGCACTTTTTTGGTTACCTTCCTGTTAATAAAGCCTAATACCCTGTTAGCCCTATCCCTCACACTAATACATTGCTTCATTAGTTTTAGGTCAGAGTTCACTAACACTCCCAAATTCCTTTCACACACTGCTCTACCTATCACTGTGGAGTCTAAACCAGTGCTGTCCAAAGTTTTTCGCCTATTGTATCCTTTATTACCTTCTCCTACTGTTACCTACCCCCCATGGCTGATTAAACTCATTTATACTAGTATATTACCTATATTTATATTATATTTAGGTACACATACATTACTTTCCTTCCTAGGTACCCGTCCCTCCCTCTCTCTTTTCCTTCATAGAACATGGGACGTTTCTGCTGTGTGTGTGTATTTACCTAGTTGTAGTTTTACAGGGCTTTACTAGTTGTAGTTTTACGCTCGTGTGGTCCCGTCTCCGTATCTGTATTTGTCCAACTTTTCTTTAAAGTTTTGCACATTCTTCACCGATACTACATCCTTAACTAGTCTGTTCCAGACCTCTATATTTCTTTGCGGGAAGCTATATTTCTTTATGTCTCAAGCATCTTCCCTTCCTCATTTTTTTACAGTGTCCTCACGTGTTGCTGGTGCTTATTCCTTCTATTAGTAATAACTCCTCATTATCTACCTCTTTCATTTTAATCAATAATTTATTAATTTGTATTAGGTCTCCCCTTTTTCTTCTTTCTTCCAATGTTGGTAGGTCCATTTCCTTTAACCTTTCTTCATGGAACCATTTTGTTGCCATCCTTTGTATTCTTTCTAGTTTTTTTTTGTGTGTTTCTTCTTATGGGGAGACCACACCGCTTCCGCATATTCCAATTTTGGTCTAATCATAGTGGTTATAAACTTTTTCATCGTATCCTTATCCATGTAGTGGAATGCACATCCTATATTTCTTACCATTCTATACGTATCACAGTATATCCTATTAACATGACTCTCAGGCTGTTGATTATCCTGCATTGTCACTCCCAGATCTCTCGCTTTTTGAACTTTCTTTAATATTTCTCCGTCTCCCTTCACTCCTTCCCATTTCAATTACATGACATTTCTTCACACTGAACTCCATCTCCATTCCCAAATCTTGTTCAGGTCACCTTGCAGAATTTCAGTCTTTACTGTTTCTTATATGTCTCAGCAGTTTCGCATTGTCTGCAAACAGGTTCATGTAACTGTTTACCCTCTCTGGCATTTAATTTATATATACAGTAAACCCCGCTTAAGTCAGACCCGAATAAGCCGGATATCGGATAAGTCGGACACTTTCAGGATCTTTTATTTTTTATTTTTTTTACGTTCTATCCCTACTGCACCGGTAGGCATTTTTTGCCCTTTGATTGAGTAATTTTAAGCCACTCGGCTTATATACTGGCTAAAATACCCTTGGGCTGCGTTTGAGAGAGCGACTCGGGGTGCACGGACCGATCTGTGTGCTCTCAAACACCGCAGCCAGATTCTAACCCGGACTGCTCGCTGCAGCCCAGTTGGTAGAGGTGGAGCGCCTCCGTGCTGTGATGACGCCTGTTTTTTTTTTCACAGCGATTAACTGAAAAATGAAGTCTGTGAAACAAAACAAACAAAAAAAAAAATTACACTTTATATGAGTCTCCCCTATACTTCACCCAAATTTCATGAAATTCACAGAATGTCATATATTTATAGAAACAAATAAACGCTGATAGCTCTTACATGGTCCAAGTCATTTGAGAAGTTGTCCCAGACGTTGGAGATGCGAAACGGGCGCTGAGCTGGCAGTGCCGGCGCCAAGATCAGTGTTTACACAGCTAGCAAGCGCGTGGCAGTGTCTCCCTCAGCTTTCGCTTGCTCTGTATCCCTTATTGTTGCCTTTGTAATTCTACTATGGCTTCTAAGGGCAAGGCTGTGTCTTCCACATCAGTTAGAAAGCTGAAGATGCTGTCTGTGGCAGACAAGACAAGTTATACAAGACCATGAGAGAGGTGTGAGCCGTGCCGAGCTCATGGTGCGGTACGTGTCTGTGTGTATGTGTACGCCGCCTTATCCCCATGGCAATTGGTCCGACTTATGCGGGGTATACTGTACTAGGAAAAGTATTCATGCCAATACCGATCCTGAGGCACTCCACTATATATAGTTCTCCATTCAGATTTCTTGTCCTTTACCACTGTTCTCATCTCTCTTCCCCTTAAATAACTAGCTTCCATAGTAGTCTTGTATGTGGAACTTTGTCAAAAGCCTTCTTCAGGTCCAAATACACGCAATCAACCCATCCGTCCCTCTCCTGTATTATGTCTGTCACTGTTTTTCTGTGATTATATTATGCTCTTCTAGAAATTTTGTCCATTGTTTCTTTATCACTTTCTCACATATTTTACATACTACACTGGTCAATGATACTGGTCTGTAGTTCAGGGGTTCTTCCTTATTCTCGCTTTTATATATAGGGACCACCTCAACCCTCCGCCACTCCTTTGGTATTTTACCAGTTGTTATTGAGCTTTTTATAATATCATATACCGGTCCAACCAGCTGATTTCTGCATTCTTTCAATATATAACCTGAGACTCCATCCGGTCCTACTGCTTTCCTCTCTTCCAGCTCCTCCATTTTTTATATATCTCGTCTCTAGTCACCATGACTTCATCCATATGAACATTTATCTTGTTATTGTGTGGTTCACTGAATTGTGATTCTTTAGTAAAAACTTGCTAGAACCTTTTATTTAGCAGTTTGGTGATGTCTTTAGGATCTTCGATTATCTTATTTCCATCATTCAATCTTTCTATGAATCTATAAAACAATTTAGGTTCTTACTGTGCTTTTCGACAATATCCTTTTCATATCCTTTCTCCTTTCCTCTCCTTACTTTAATATATTCATTTCTTGCTATCTTAGAATCTTCTTTACTCCTTTGATTCTTATTTCTTTTCAATCTCTTCCACGTTTTATCTCTTTTTTTTCCTTTGCCTTTGCACATCTTGCATTAAACCAATCCTGTTTTTTTCCTTTTTCTTTAGGTTTATACTCTGGTACATGTTTCATAAGTCCTGATTCATACGCCTCCATAAAAAAAATATCATACTTTTCATGCGCCTATGTTGTTCCCTATTTACCAAAAGCTCTTTCATAAGTTGAAAATGTCAAAACCTTGCTTTTTCTAATTCTTCCCAGGACTTCTGGCACCTAGCCAAAAATATCTCCTCCAATTTCACTTCTTCATCTTTCCCTCCTCTCCTTAACCCTGACGGTAGCACCACCATCTCATCTATCTCTAAGGCTGAACTCTTCTCTCAAACTTTCTGTAAAAACTCAACTCTGGACGATTCTGGGCATATTCCTCCTACTCGTCCCCCCTCTGACTCCTTTATGCCTGTTATTAAGATTCTTTAGAATGATGTTTTCTATGCCCTTAACTCTCAAAAGGCTTATGGACCTGATGGAGTGCCTCCTATTGTCCTTAACCCTTTCCTAGCTAAGCGATCGCAACGAGACTATACCCCCAGGCGCACTCGGGCACCCCAGCGGGGGAAGGGGATCTCTTTTAACCACTGTATCTCAAAAACTATTCAGTGGAGGCCAAGATCTATAAGATTAGGCTATGTAAACCTCTTCTGCGAACGTACAGGCACATTCAGGGGGCGTTTTTTGCTATGAGTGCGACTGGCGCTCACAACGAGCTTTTAGCATCACCAGCAAGTGGCACTAGTGCTCGCTCTTTTAACCTCTATATCTCAATAAAACTATTCATCACAGCTGAAAAACAAAAACACCACTGGAAAGAGGAGGCCAAGATGTATAAGATTCGGTAATGTAAGCCTCTCCTGCGAACATACAGGCACGTTCAGGGGGTGTTGCCTGTGAAGACGTACATTTATGCGTGCGCGACGGTAAACCATGTTGAGGCAACTACTGAGTAGATCTCTTGATGATGGGGTGCTGGAAGGGCAGTATTGCCAACTGCAAAATTTACAACTATTTGGTCAAAATATCAGTACAGTACCTGTGTGCCCGTCTTGGCAGCACAGTGCCTGGGTGCCCGTCTTGGCAGCACAGTGCCTGTGTGCCCGTCTTGGCAGCACAGTGCCTGGGTGCCCGTCTTGGCAACACAGTGCCTGGGTGCCCGTCTTGGCAGCACAGTGCCTGGGTGCCCGTCTTGGCAGCACAGTGCCTGTGTGCCCGTCTTGGCAGCACAGTGCCTGGGTGCCCGTCTTGGCAACACAGTGCCTGGGTGCCCGTCTTGGCAACACAGTGCCTGTGTGCCCGTCTTGGCAGCACAGTGCCTGGGTGCCCGTCTTGGCAGCACAGTGCCTGTGTGCCCGTCTTGGCAGCACAGTGCCTGGGTGCCCGTCTTGGCAGCACAGTGCCTGTGTGCCCGTCTTAACACAGTGCCTGTGTGCCCGGCAGCATCACAGTGCCTGGGTGCCCGGCTCGGCAGCACAGTGAGTGGGTGCCCGGCTTCGCCGCACAGTGAGTGGGTGCACAGTGCCTGTGTGCCCGGCTTGGCAGCAGTGTGCCTGTGTGCTGGGAAGGTTGTCCTGGGAGCATAGTGCCTGTGTGCCCGGCTTGGCAGCACAGTGCCTGTGTGCTGGGAAGGTTGTCCTGGGAGCACAGTCCCTGTGTGCCCAGCTTGGCAGCACAGTGCCTGTGTGCTGGGAAGGTTGTCCTGGGAGCATAGTGCCTGTGTGCCCGGCTTGGCAGCACAGTGCCTGTGTGCTGGGAAGGTTGTCCTGGGAGCATAGTGCCTGTGTGCCCGGCTTGGCAGCACAGTGCCTGTGTGCTGGGAAGGTTGTCCTGGGAGCACAGTCCCTGTGTGCCCAGCTTGGCAGCACAGTGCCTGTGTGCTGGGAAGGTTGTCCTGGGAGCACAGTGCCTGTGTGCCCGGCTTGGCAGCACAGTGCCTGTGTGCTGGGAAGGTTGTCCTGGGAGCACAGTGCCTGTGTGCCCGGCTTGGCAGCACAGTGCCTGTGTGCTGGGAAGGTTGTCCTGGGAGCACAGTGCCTGTGTGCCCGGCTTGGCAGCACAGTGCCTGTGTGCTGGGAAGGTTGTCCTGGGAGCACAGTGCCTGTGTGCCCGGCTTGGCAGCACAGTGCCTGTGTGCTGGGAAGGTTGTCCTGGGAGCACAGTCCCTGTGTGCCCGGCTTGGCAGCACAGTGCCTGTGTGCTGGGAAGGTTGTCCTGGGAGCATAGTGCCTGTGTGCCCGGCTTGGCAGCACAGTGCCTGTGTGCTGGGAAGGTTGTCCTGGGAGCACAGTGCCTGTGGGCCCGGCTTGGCAGCACAGTGCCTGTTTGCTGGGAAGGTTGTCCTGGGAGCACAGTGCCTGTGTGCCCGGCTTGGCAGCACAGTGCCTGTGTGCCCGGCCTGGCAGCGTGCGCCTCACTGAGTCTCCCAAACTGGCTCCAGCTCTCGCAGGAAACAATTCTTCCAGCAAAATGTCAATATTACAATAGTTTCCAGTTGGTAAGTATCCTTCAATGGAAGACTTATCATGAGGACTGCAAATTTAATTAATCTTTTTTGTCATTGATTATTTTAAGACAATAATCTTGCTTATAGTGTGTACCGTAAATATGATCAACTTATTGTGTGTGAAGTGACAAAATCTGAGAGAGTTTACAAGAGGGAAGCGTGCAGTGCGTAGTAAAGGAGGACCAGTTACCCTTCACAACAGGCTTGAGTGCTAACACTACTGAACTGGCTAACTGTTTGGGATATTTGGAAGAGGATATTACAGCACATGATGGTCAGGGAGGAGAGGCAGAACACAGACTACATGACGGGCAAAGGTGACAGGAATACTTGAAAAAATTGTGTGGACGAAAAGATCATTGTTAACCCATCCGCTGCAGTTGTCAGGGATTTGACCTTCACTTGTAGCCTGGTAAAACATACTCCCAGGTCTTTCTCTGCCTCTGTGGTGGGCTGCAGTGGCGTGTTTCCCATGTGGTATTGGTGTGCTGGATATCCGCTCCCAAGATGCAGGACTTTACATTTTTTTTCATTGAATTTTAGCAGCCACTTTTTGTTCCACTCCTGTAGCTCGGTGAGGTCTGACTGAAGGAAATCCACAGTCTAGGGGTTAACCAATTTTTTTTTTTTTTTTTTTTTTACGTTGTTGCCTATTGCGCCAGTAGGCATCTTCCTGGTGGGGCCTGATGGTCGGCCCAAGGCTTCTTCCAGATGGGGCCTGATGGTCGGCCCAGCCCGTTCTGGCGCAGGCGAGTGTTTATAGTGGCGCCATCTTGCATTTCCCAAAGAGGTTCCCTAATTGCGGAGCGTCAGGGTAGGAAATCTACAGTCAAGGGGCTAAAAATGAGGTCACTTGCTGCCTTGTCATCACTTCTCTTCCCCTTAGACACACAAACAGATAGTACATACACAGTGTTGATATCCATGACAGCCACCCAGACCCAATGATGTCAGGGAAACACATTCAGGTTGTATATCGTCATTCATAGCAATAGGTGCGCTCCATTGGCCAGTGGTTACCAAAGCTTCTAAGTCCTCATTTGTGCTCATAAGAACTTGGGAGTGTCCACAAATTTGTAGGAAATGACCTTAATCCCTTGACTGCAGATTTCCTACCAGAATACATCACCAAGCACCTTGGGAAGGGATATCCAGCACACCAATACCACATGGGAAACACTCCACTATCCACCACTGAGGCAGAGAAAGACCTGGGAGTATATGTTACCAATACCACATGGGAAACACTCCATTATCCACCACAGAGCCAGAGAAAGACCTGGGACTATATTTTACCAGGCTACCAGTGAAAGCCAAATTCCTGACAATCGCAGCGGACGGGTTTAGACAGTGATGAAATTTAGACTTACAATATTTTACTCCTAATATTTTTACTTTTTCCAAGGGGAAAGTTAAAGGGAGCAATATTTACATGGGTATCACTTTTCAGAAGGTTTCTCGCTCTTTTTTTCTGATGTTGGGGCAGCGTCTGGCAGGCTTTCTCAGTGGAGTGTTTGTTTGTTTCCCTTGACCTCCCTCCCTTGCTGTAAAAAAAAGGTCTTCAGTTCACATTATACAACATGGAGAGTATCAGGACGCCTCTCCTCCTGAAATTGACCTCTCATTTAGCCACTCTTTACTTTTATCTTTTATAGGAGCAGCATTTATCATGCTTTTTTTTTTTCTTTTTTTGCTCTACACTTTTTTATGCCCTTGAGCTCCTTCCTTTCCTGCAAAAGAAAGGAAAAAAAGAAGAAGGTTCTTGTGCCATAATTTTACCGTAGAGGGGACCCGAAACTGACCTCTCATGGCCTGTCGAGTTTTTTTTTTCTGCTGCTAGTCTTGTTTGTTGCCCAAGACTTCCCTCCCTTGC
This sequence comes from Eriocheir sinensis, assembly GCF_024679095.1. Taxonomy (NCBI): domain Eukaryota; kingdom Metazoa; phylum Arthropoda; class Malacostraca; order Decapoda; family Varunidae; genus Eriocheir; species Eriocheir sinensis. Next base: position 531,284 of record NW_026110795.1, read on the forward strand.
TGTAAAAGCATTAAAAGGTCTTCATTTCACATTGTACAGTATGGTTTTCCTGCCACACCTCCAGTGGTGGGCACGGTTCCGCTAATCCACTAACCGCTAATTAGTGAACTAGCTTTTACGTCACCTGATTAGCGTTTTTGCTAACTCTTCCGCTAGGTGTAGTTCTTCCTCCGCTAACTTTAAGTCCACTAAAAAATCATTCAGGTTTGTTCTTGTCCGTTGTGGGCAGACACAGCACCAATTGAGCCACATGGCGCAATAATTCCAGGGCTTCCACTTTTGGGTAAATCACGCCTTAAAGTGGTGTAATTGGACAATTATTAGGGAAACTTTTTTGGTATTTTTAGGTAATGCATCTTCCATTTCCAACTCGTTGAACTCGGGAGCTAATAGCAAGAATTCAGTATTTTCCACCTGACAAGAAATAACTTAAAATAATAAAAATAAGTGTCAGTTATGGAAAAAAGTAAAAAATAGTTAAAATTTGCAGGAAATCTTGGGTAAAATATACAGATTTATGATAAATTGGAAACTTCTTTCTCTTCTCTTCTCGTTGCTGCTTGTTGGGTTCTTTGTTCAGTTCAGCTGCGACGTTGTCACCGTGTGGTCGCGTTCATTATTGTCGCCTTGTTTAGCGATATCGACGTCATGGAAGGTAAACTGATTGAGGACGTCTTTATTCCGCCTGAGGATGCTGACCCTGTTAGGGAGCCGGCAACAGCTGTGGGTGAGGCGGAGGACACTCAAGCTGACGAGTCCCAGAAGTTCCAGAACCCGTGGCCCTACCTGGAGAAGCAGTTTGTCCTTAAATCAAGAGATATGACGAACGCCAGTGTCTTGCACTTCCGGTGCGTACTGTGCCACCCCAAGGAGACCATCATTAACGGACAGACGGTGAGCCTGTACAACTTGAAGACTTATGTCAAGAGGACACACCCAGCGCATGCCACCCAGTTTGATCGTCAACTGATTTTGACATTCTATTCCGTTCTGGGAAGCTCTATGTCTAAGCCACAACATATTGAAATTCCAGGTCACTATGTTGGTCTGTTTTTAAGGGTTTTAGAGCCAAAATACTAAACCAAAGATAAATCCATAAAAAAAGTTAGCGGTTAGCGTTAGCTTCCACTAATTTCTTTATCAGTTAAGCAGTTTAGCAGAAGCAAAGCTAACTTTTTAGTTGGTGGATTACCAGATAGCGAAGCTAACTTTTCGGTTAGCGGTGCCCACCACTGCCCACCTCCTCCCTGTGCCACCTCCTGCCTCACCGCCACCCTCATTATGCAGTATAGTTTTCCTGTACCTCCTCATGCCTACACTGTTTCTTCCTTCATGGCCAATCCACATTATATAGTATAGGTTTCCCTGCCTTTTCCTCCTCCTCCTGCACCATGTTCCTGCCTTGCCGCCACCCAAATTGTGCAATATAGTTTTCCTGTACCACCTCATGCCTACAATGTTTCTGCCCTCATGGCCAATCCACATTATGTTTTATGGGTTTTGCTCCACCACCTCCTCCTGCACCATGTTCCTGCCTCACCACCACCCACCTTTGCAGTTCCTGATGGTGAACTTGTCTGGCGCCTGGCTCAAGGTGGTGGAGAGCGAGAAGCCGTGCTGGTTCTCGTGGATGACCCTGGGAGTGTGGCCGTTCAGGGTGGTCATCGGGAGAGTGACCCAGCGCCGCACCATAAGCCGGGGCATCCACCACCAGCAGTGTGAGTAGCTACCCTCGCACCTACACACACACACACACACACACACACACACACACACACACACAGATCCTCCCTCTATCCACACCACACTGCATTCACACAACATATACACCTTTTCCCAAAATTAAAATTTCAAAATGGCGCACATACACCAAGCCTCGGAGTCCCCGACTGGGGGGGGGACCACAAATTCCCCCAGGGAGGACTCCCTTTCTGGCTGCCGACCCGAGAGGTGTCTTGATAACTCCTCGAACCTCTTTCTTCTCAATTTCTGCAACATTCGCGGTCTTCGCTCTAATTTTCATTCTGTGGAACATCATCTCTCCTCCTCTAAACCTCACCTTCTCTTCCTTACCGAAACACAGGTTTCTGAGGCTACTGACAGCAATCTCTACTCTGTTCCCTCCTATTATCTCTATCCTAAATTTCAATCCAAAGCTGGATGTTGCGCCTACGTGCGCAACGACATCACTTGCTCTCGTGCCCACGACCTTGACTCTTCTGAATTTTCCACCATCTGGTTAAGACTTCACTGTCATTCTATTACTAAATACATCTGTGCTGTTTATCTCTCACCTAACTCTACCAACTATGTAAAATTCTTTGACTATTTGAATTCTAAAGTGGAGCACATCTTGACCCACTCTCCCTTCGCTGAAATCTCCATCCTAGGAGATTTCAATGTTCACCACCAGCTTTGGCTTTCATCCTCTTTCACTGACCATCCTGGTGAACAAGCCTACAACTTTGCTATCCTCAACGACCTAGAGCAGTTGGCCCAGCACCCTACACGTATTCCCGACCGTCTTGGAGATCGGCCCAACATTCTAGACCTCTTCCTTACCTCAAACCCTTCTGCTTATTCTGTCAAACTGTTCTCTCCGTTGGGCTCCTCCGATCACAATCTTATTTCTGCATCCTGTCCTATCGCTCCTGTACACCCTCTGGACCCACCGAAGAGGCGATGCTTCTGGCATTTTGCTTCAGCTCGGTGGGACGACCTGAGGATGTACTTTTCCGATTTCCCGTGGAATGATTATTGCTTCCAGGATAGAGACCCCTCTGTGTGTGCTCAGCGCATCACAGAGGTGATTGTCTCTGGAATGGAGGCATACATTCCTCGTTCTTTCTCTACTCCTCACACTAAAAAGCCTTGGTTTAATCATGCTTGTTCTCGTGCAGTCAATGATAGAGAGGTAGCTCACAAAAGGTACCAGAGCATTCAAACTAATGCTAATTATGAACTTTACATTTCTGCCCGAAATCGTGCCAAATCTATTCTCCGACTAACCAAAAATTCTTTCATTAATAGAAAATGTCAAAACCTTGCTTTCTCTAACTCTTCCCGTGACTTCTGGCATCTAGCCAAAAACACCTCCTCCAACTTCACTTCTTCATCTTTCCCTCCACTCCTCAGTCCTGACGGCAACACTGCCGTCTCATCTATCTCTAAGGCTGAACTCTTCTCTCAAACTTTTTCTAAAAACTCCACTCTGGACGATTCTGGGCATATTCCTCCTACTCATCCCCCCTCTGACTCCTTTATGCCTGTTATAAAGATTCTTCAAAATGATGTTTTCTATGCCCTCTCTGGCCTCAATCCTCAGAAGGCTTATGGACCTGATGGAGTGCCTCCTATTGTCCTTAAAAACTGTGCCTCCGTGCTGTCACCCTGCCTGGTCAAACTCTTTCGCCTCTGCCTGTCAACATCTACCTTTCCTTCTTGCTGGAAGTATGCCTTCATACAGCCTGTACCTAAGAAGGGTGACCGCTCCAATCCCTCAAACTACCGTCCTATTGCTTTACTTTCTTGTCTATCTAAAGCTTTTGAATCAATCCTTAACCGGAAGATTCAAAAGCACCTTTCCACTTCTGACCTTCTATCTGATCGCCAGTATGGGTTCCGCAAGGGGCGTTCTACTGGTGATCTCCTAGCCTTCTTAACTGACTCTTGGTCATCCTCTCTTAGCCGTTTCGGTGAAACTTTTGCTATTGCGCTGGACATATCAAAATCTTTTGATAGGGTCTGGCACAAATCTTTGCTTTCTAAACTACCCTCCTACGGTTTCTATCCTTCTCTCTGTACCTTTATCTCCAGTTTCCTTTCTGACCGTTCTATTTCTGCCGTGGTAGACGGTCACTGTTCTTCCCCTAAATCTATTAACAGTGGTGTCCCACAGGCTTCTGTCCTATCTCCCAATCTTTTTCTGTTGTTCATTGATGACCTTCTTTCCAAAACGAACTGTCCTATCCATTCCTACGCCGATGATTCCACTCTGCATTATTCAACTTCTTTTAATAGAAGACCCACCCTTCAGGAACTTAACGACTCAAGGCTGGAGGCTGCAGAACGCTTAGCCTCAGACCTTATTATTATTTCCGATTGGGGCAACAAGAACCTGGTGTCCTTCAACGCCTCAAAAACACAGTTTCTCCACCTATCCACTCGACACACTTCCAAACAACTATCCCCTATTCTTTGACAACACCAGCTATCACCTTCCTCAACACTAAACATCTTCGGTCTATCCTTAACTCAAAATCTTAACTGGAAACTTCATATCTCATCTCTTACTAAATCAGCTTCCTCGAGGCTGGGCGTTCTGTACCGTCTCCGCCAGTTCTTCTCCCCTGCACAGTTGCTGTCCATATACAGGGGCCTTGTCCGCCCTCGTATGGAGTATGCATCTCATGTGTGGGGGGGCTCCACTCACACAGCTCTTCTGGACAGAGTGGAGGCTAAGGCTCTTCCTCTCATCAGCTCTCCTCCTCATACTGATAGTCTTCTACCTCTTAAATTCCGCCGCAATGTTGCCTCTCTTTCTATCTTCTATCGATATTTCCACGCTGACTGCTCTTCTGAACTTGCTAACTGCATGCCTCCCCCCCTCCCGCGGCCCCGCTGCACTCGACTTTCTACTCATGCTCATCCCTATACTGTCCAAACCCCTTATGCAAGAGTTAACCAGCATCTTCACTCTTTCATCCCTCACGCTGGTAAACTCTGGAACAATCTTCCTTCATCTGTATTTCCTCCTGCCTACGACTTGAACTCTTTCAAGAGGAGGGTATCAGGACACCTCTCCTCCCGAAAGTAACCTCTGATTTTGGACACTCCTTTAACCTCTGTTCGGGAGCAGTGAGTAGCGGGCCTTTTTTTCTTTTTTTTTCTTTGTGCCCTTGAGCTGTCTCCTTAGCTGTAAAAAAAAAAAAAAAAAAAAAAACAGCTTGCGGGAAGAGGTGGTGGAGGCGAGCAGTGTCCATCAAATGAAGGAAAGGCTAGATGAATGTAGACATGGAGACGGGACTATTAGAGCTTAGCTTGGGCCCGGTAGACTACAATTAGGTAAATACAAATAGGTAAATACACACACACACACACACACACACACACACACACACACACACACACACACACACACAAGGGAAGAAAAAAGAAAGAAAAGAGAAATAAATAGAGCAATGAAAGTTGTTATGGGTAGGTGGAAAGAAAGAGAGAAAGGAAAGGCCGGATAATAATAGATATGGAGACGGAATAGCATGAATTTATCTCGGGTCATGTGCACTACAACTACACACACACACACACACACACACACACACACACACACACACACACACACACACACACACACACTGGAAGGCGGTGGCTGAGTGGATAGCGTGACGGTGCCGCGTTCAGGACGACGCGAGTTCAATCCCCGCCCGGTGCCACCAAGCTGGGATTTTTCAGCCGCCGCCGAGTGGCTTAAACCTGCCCACATGCTGTCCAGAAGACCACCTATCAACCCGGACTCTAGATTCTAGGATTAAAGATGAGCCCCGGGGAGGTAGCATGAGCCAGTGCAAGATAGCGCCACTATAAACACTCGCCTGCACCAGAACGGCCTGGGCCGACCATCAGACCCCACCGGGAAGAAGCCTTGGGCCGACCATCAGGATCCAGGGGGAACAAGCCTACCGGCGCAATAGGCCGTGACGTAAAAAAAAATGTTCCTGTTGAGAAAAGGAATTTTTAGAAGAGACGTCAAGAACAGCTTCCCACAGAGATGAGTGGGGGTCTGGAATGGGCTGGAGAAGGAAGTGGTACAGGCTAAGACGGGACAGCACGAGCATAGCTCCGTTTCTGTAAATCACAACTAGGTAAAACACACACACACACACACACACACACACACACACAAAGAAGCAAGGAGAAAGAAAGACGAAGCGTGGCGAAGGTGGAGCAGAACGAAGCGGCAGAATGTTAGGGAACTATATAAGTAAGAAAGAAATGAGTATATTAGAATATGCAGAGAGGAAAGATTGAATTTCGAAAGGGATATAACAGACAAATGTAAAGACCAACCGAAGCTATTTTACAGATCTGTAAACGGGAAACTAGAACAGCGTGAGGAAATAACAAAATTGAAAGTTAATGGCGAGGTGTATGTGGATGAGTTGGAGATGGCGGAAGAAATGAACAAAAGCTTTCAAGAAGTAGCTATTCACAAGAGACAGTGAGTTTGACGTACCAACTGGAATAGGTCCAAGAGGGCCCTGCCTGTGTGACATAGAAATCACAGTGCAGGAGATAACTAGTGAAATGGAGAATCTAGATGTGAGGAAGTCACAGGGTCCCGACAGTGTTTCCAACTGGGTGCTGAAGGCGTGTAGGAATCAATTGGCGGACAAAATACGCAAAGTTATAAAGAGATCATTGGCTGAGGGTGTAGTCCCTCTGGACTGGAAAAAAGCTGACATAGTCCCCATCTACAAGAGCGGAAGAAGAGACGACCAGTTTCCCTTACGAGCGTAGTGTCAAAAATATGCGAAAGAACTGTGAAAAGGAAATGGACGAAGCACCTACAGGAAAATGAAATCATCACAAAAAAGACAGTTCGGATTTAGGAAAGGAAGATCATGCCTGACAAACTTGGTGTGTTTCTATTCAAGGGTGACAGATGTTGTGCAGGAGAGAGATAGATGGGCTGACGCTGTCTACCTGGACTTGAAAAAGGCCTTTGACAAGGTGCCGCATAGCAGGTTCATGTGGAAGCTGGAGACGGTGGGTAAATTAGGAGGAGGACTTCTAAAGTGGATGGAGGACTTTCTGAAGAACAAGATGATGAGAACAACTATTACAGACAGGAAATCAAGTTGGAAAAATGTCATGAATGGAGTTCCGCAAGGCTCTGTGTTGGCCCCAATTATGTTTGCAGTATATGTTAATGATATGACAGAAGGAGTGGACAGCTATATGAGTCTGTTTGCTGATGACGCTAAGATAGTGAGAAGAGTGGAGAAAGAGGAGGACTGCTTGCTGCTCCAGAGAGACCTGGACACAGTGTGGGGGTGGAGCAGGAAGTGGGAAATGGAATGTAATATCAAAGAGTGAAGTATTATTGAATTTGGAAAGAGTGGAATGAGAGTAGAGGGACATTATAAGTTGGGTAAGGATAAGTTAGACAAGAAGACAGAAAAAAAGACCTTGGAGTGATGATCACAGAAAACTTGTCTCCAGAAAGACGTGAATAAAATATCAGCTGAGACACAACCTGCTGAGGAACATCAGAGCAGCGTTCACCTACCTTGGTGAGGACATGGTAAGGAAATTAATTGTGACCTTGATACACCCTAGACTAGAATATGCACCAGTGGCTTGGTCGCCATCACTTAAGAAACACGTTAGAGAACTGGAGAGGATACAGAGAGCGGCAACAAAAATGGCACCTAGTCTGAGCGGCCTGCCTTATGAAGAAAGATTGCTGAGGCTGAACCTCCATACACTGGAAATTAGAAGAGAAAGAGGAGATTTAATAGCAGTGTATAGGGTGATGAATGGTCAAGAGAAATTGGATAAAGATGACCTCTTGATAAGAGAAGAGAGAAACTTAAGAGGAAATGGAAAACTATTGAGAAAAGGAATTTGTAGAAGAGACATCAAGAAGAACAGCTTCCCGCAGAGATGTGTTGGGGTCTGGAATGGGCTGGAGAGGGAAGTGGTGCAGGCTAAGTTGTAGTGGATCCGTGGTCCGCCTAACTCACTGTTAGGAACCCAGCATACGCCATACCTTCGATCAGCTCCCAAAAGTAGGACGAATGATACAATTCAAGTAGGCCAGGATCCAAATTTATAAAAAATGAAAAAATCTAAATATTAGCTCACAAAGCCTAAATCACAGTCATAACCGCTAGCCCACAGCAGGGGCCCTGGGCCTCAGTCCAGACACTGACACACCGTTACACCCTGACTGGAAGGCACCTAGCTGTGGGACGGGGGTCCAGAGGGCCGGTTCACTGGCTGGCACCGACAAAGGCAGAGCACAATAGCAATCCTGCTACACTTCCAGGACACATGTATATTTACTCAATTATGTGAGTGTGTGGTTTTCTGTCTCCTGTCCTTTTGTCTCTTGTCTCCCTCCCGCCTCAACCACTAGAGGTTAATCCATGATGAAGCAGGGCACAGCAGGACAGGGCATGGGCAGGGCGGAGTAGCCAGGCACAGAGGGTAGGCTCACCCGGGGGCACCATATAACACCAGAATTGTCACTATTGTTTTTGGCTTAAGTCAGGCACTGTTAATGGCTAGACTGTCTATGGTATCCCTGTGATGATGGTTTCCTTCCACCCCGAGTGCTGACAGCAGACTGGGCTGCTGCTAGTGCATTGCTACCCTCCTTAGCTGTTTTCTCAACAAGGCACAAAGTTTCTATGTACACAACAATTGCTTTATGGCCCTCCTAATAACATCATCTAACCCCCCTAAAATGACACCTGAGCCCAAATGCACACAAACCTCAGATATATTGCAGAAATAACTAGAAAAACACACGATTGTAGAAAGATAAGCAGGTTGCTACTCTTGTACAGAACATAAGAACATAAGAACGCAGGAGTCTGCAAGAGGCCGGTAGGCCTGTACGAGGCAGCTCCTTTGACCCTAAGCTCCCGTGTATCTAACCCCACCTAATATCGCTGTCCATGAATTTATCTAGTCTATTTTTGAATGTGACAATTGTATTGGCACTCACCACATGACTGCTAAGCCTATTCCACTCATCCACCACCCTATTAGTAAACCAATTTTTGCCTATGTCCCTGTTGAATCTGAATTTATCCAGTTTAAACCCGTTACTTCGTGTCCTACCCGGTTCTCTTACCAACAAAACCTTATGAATGTCTCCCTTATTAAAGCCCTTCATCCATTTATAAACCTCGATCATGTCTCCACGCACCCTTCGCCTTTCTAGAGAATGCAAGTTTAACTGTTTGAGTCTTTCCTCGTATGGCAAGTTTCTCAACCCCTGAATCATCTTAGTCATCCTCCTCTGCACCGATTCTAACATTTTGATATCCATTCTATAGTAGGGTGACCAGAACTGAACCGCATAGTCAAGATGAAGTCTAACTAATGCTAAATATAGTTTGAGGAAGACTTGGGCTTCTGTTGCTTACGCTCCTTGAAATAAATCCCAGTACCCTATTAGCTCGATTTCTAGCTTGAATGCATTGTGCCCTTGGACGGAGATCAGAGCTCACTAAGACCCCTAAATCCCTCTCGCACCCAGACCTACTTATGAGAGTGTCATTTAAGCAATAGTTATGTGAGGGGTTCCTACCTACACTCAGAATACTGCACTTCCCTACATTGAACTCCATCTGCCATTTATCCGCCCAGTCATATAATCTGTTGAGTTCACCTTGGAGAATACTAGCGTCCTGATCCGACTCAATTACTCTACCGATCTTGGTATCATCTGCAAATTTACTAACATCACTACTAATTCATGTGTCTAAGTCATTGATATAAATAATAAACAAAAGTGGACCTAATACCGAACCTTGTGGGACCCCACTCGTAACACATCCCCAGTCAGATCTTTTACCATTGATTTGCACTCTTTGCTTCCTATTGCTAAGCCACGCCTTGACCCAGTTCAAAACTTTACCCTCTACTCCGTGAGCCTGTAATTTAAGCAACAGTCGTTGGTGAGGAACTTTGTCAAACGCTTTACTAAAATCAAGATAGATTACATCATAATTTTCATCTCTGTCAACCGCCTCAAATACTTTATTGTAGAAGGACAAGAGATTGGTGAGGCATGACCTACCTTTTGTGAACCCATGCTGCGAGTCGTGAATTGCTATGTTTCTCTAAATGCTCCTGAATGTTCATGGCTATTTTGGACTCCAGAATCTTCCCTATATCCGTTGTTAAGCTATTTGGGCTTTAGTTTGAAGCAACTTACCTGTCCCCTTTTTAAAAATCGGCGTCACATTAGCTACTTTCCATAGGCTCGGCACATAGTATTTACCGACATCTTAAAGATGTCGGTTAGTGGGTCTCTGATTATATCACCTAGCTCCTTTAATACCCTCGGAAATATCCCGTCAGGACCTGGCGACTTGTTCTTCTTAAGCTTATCTATCTCATCCTGAATTACTTGCCTGGTAATGATTATATCCCTCAATTTATCGCCATCCCCGCCCTCGTACACCTGAACTCTTTCCGGTATAGTCGTTCGATCCTCCTGTGTGAATACTGAAAGGAAGTAGCCGTTCAACAATGTGCTCATATTTTCGTAATTTTCTACTAGCTCCCCTGTGTTTGATTTCAGCGGTCCAATTTTCTCCCGTGTTTTTGTTCTATACATCTGAAAGAAGCCCTTAGGATTACTTTTCGCCTCATTTGCTACTTTGATCTCATAGTTCTTTTTTGCTATCCTGGTGTTTTTCTTAACTAATCTAGATAGTTCGACGTACCGGCCCCTGAGATGTGTTTCCCATTCTTTATTTTCTGATAAATTCCTTCTTTAACCCAATTTCGTGTTTTAGTCCACGAGTCATCCACTTAGGATCATTGTTTTCTTTTCTAAGTGTTCGCTGTGGTATATGCTGTTCTTGCCCCTCTACTATTACTCTAACTAAATTATTGTAAGACATTTCTACCTGGTTCTCCTGGCTCTCCAATCCGCAGTTCTGGCCCTCATGAATCCCTAAATTATCCCAGTTTACCCCTTCAAGATGTCTTCGAAGCCCCTCGTAGTTTGCTCTTCTAAAATCTGGCACTAACACTGGGTTTGGATCGCGGGTTACCGCCCAGTCTAGCCTAAAACGAACCGTTCTGTGATCACTATTTCCTAACTCTCCGCCCACCTCCAACTCACGTAGCAAGTTCCCATTATTGGTTAGGACTAAGTCTAATATGTTATCTCCTCTGGTAGGCTCAGTAACTACCTGCTTAAGGAAATTATCTTGTATAACTTCAAGAAAGTCCTCGGCTTCCAGGTCACCCACTAGATCTTCCCAGTCTATATTCCTATAATTAAAGTCACCCATTACGCAGACATTTCTACTCATACTCGCCCTGCCAATCTCCTGTAGTAATATACTCGTGTCCTGCCTGTTAAGGTTGGGTGGCCTGTATATAACTCCTAGAGTTAGTTTTTCTTTCCCTTTGTAAACGTCCACCCAAACTGAGTCTGAATCCATGTTAGTTTTGACTGAGTTGTTAACTAAACATTTAAGTGAGTCTTTAACATATAGCGCAACTCCACCTCCCTTTCTGCCCCTTCTGTCTTTGTGAAACATCTGATAACCCGTTATTTCAAATTCTGACCTAAAATTTCTATTAGCAAAGTCTATCCATGTCTCAGTGATCGCTATTATGTCAAAATTTTCTGAACAAGCTTCACCCCTTAGTAAGTCTATCTTGTTTCTGAGGCTCCTGCTGTTAGTATAGAAGATTCTTAGCCCGTCCTCTGTTACTCCTCTAGAATTACTTCTAAGCTGCCTGGTTATATTATGAGCTAGATGTCCCCTCCCATTACTCCTCCCATTGCTCCCATTACTCTTCCCCCCCTCGCCTATACTAAAAAATCCCTCAGGGTACCAAGTGCTCGCTCAAGGGAGTCTGAGAGAGCCTCAACACCTTTGAACGTCAAGTGTATCCCGTCACGGGCGTAGAGGGCGTCTTTGCCAAAGAAGAGGTCCCAATTGTCAACGAACAGCCACCCATTGCGCTCGCAGTGCTCAGCAAGTCTGCTGTTCACTGCTATCGCCCTGGACAGCCATCCATAGCAAACGACCCTCATTTGCAGTACGCCACACACTACTGGTGACCCACCAGCGTCACGTATCCTGCCTAACAATTCTCTAAAACGCCTGAAAAGGTCCTCGCTTGGCACACGAGAAACGTCGTTTCCGCCACAGCTGAGAAAGACAATGGGGTTCGATCCCTCGCTTGCCATACACGCCTCAATCCTGTCTGATATATGGCCCACCCCTGCCCCTGGGAAACACACCTTCGTCCTGTTCTTATCCTTGGAGCAAAAATACCTGTCAACATAACGAACCTGACTATCACCAACAACAAGAACAGAGAAGCATCCCTGTTGGTAGCACTGATTGCAAATGGCGACCCAAACAAAGATGCATATTTCTATAAATCCTTCAAACTGAGTACTTGAACAGGTACTAATCCCACTCTCACTATCGTATATTATGCCCAGGATGTCCAGAACATCCCATATGTCAGAATTACTGCTCTAGGGCATAACACATAACACATTATGAGCAAGACAAAGCTTTGACCCCATAGCAAATTAGATGATGACTCTGGGACAATAAATAAGAGAATAAGGGCACAAAGTGATGAAATAGCAAGATAACCCATGCAGTAACTGTAATGCCCCGACGAGCTTCTTTTCTAAATCCTTCCTATTTCTCAACACGTCCTCTGCGTGTATCGAAATAACACGAGAAATTAATCAAGAGTGAGGGTATTCCCCGGCTGCCTGGGATTGAACCCGCGACCAGCGTGACGGGAGAGCCACTCCTTACCGAGTCGGCCAAAGAGGTACCCCACTGGCTAAGTGGGTTATGGGAGGCTTGTTCATCAGGCCGTCGCCGCACTACATAACCTCACCAAGATGTCCAACCAATGCAACCAGAAAGTATATACAGACGTCAGTAGTCTATACCAAAGTGGAATGAACCATACACAATTATCATTCAGCCCCAAAGTCACCAGTAAGACACAACAAAGTCATAAGCACATTTAAGGCCAAATTAGACGGAAGTAGTTGGAAAGACGGGACAGCACAAACATAGCTCCGTTTCTGTAGATCACAACTAGGTAAATACAACTAGGTAAACACACACACACACACACACACACACACACACACACACACACACACACACACACACAGACTCAAACAAACTTGGCTTCCGAACTTGATACACTTTACGATACGCTTAATCACCTCCTCCTCCTCTTCCTCCTCCTCCTCCAGCTATAAACCTCTGAGAGAAAATCAGAAGGTTGTCTCTATGTATTCTCTTTCCCTCTATCGGCACAGCGTCATACTCTTGGTTAGGTTCAGGACTTGGTGTGTCCGTAGATGTGTCGCATCAAAGAGGAAATAATGGCCGGTATTCTCAGGAACTTCCGCCCCTCACGGCAGCCATTTCCAAAGGCCAAGAAGAAGGGAAATCGGGTTCCCAGGAGTGCTTCTTCACATTCATTGTGCAGAAGCCTTGTCAGACTACCACCAGGGTCATAAAGCTACCCCTGGAAATGCCCAAAACTCCAACAAAAACCTTGTCAAATGTGTGTGCTTGGACATTGAAATGGTTTGATAGTATGATCCAACTATTTCCAAAGGTCAAACAGGAGGTTAATCAGGTTCTCAGGAGTGCTTATCCACGTGGATGGTGCAGAAACCTTGTCAAACTACCACCAGGGTCATAAATCTACCCCTGGAAATCCCCACAACTCATAGGAAAGCCTTGTCAAATGTGTGTACGTACGTGGACGCTGAAATGTATTACCCTAGATAGGAAGACCTGTGCCTTATGGCGTCATGACTTCAGTGATTTAAAGTTTCACTGGCTATGGTTTCCACAATAAAGGCTGATTGACATCTTTTGTGGGCTCCCCACGCAGCACAGCGCCTGGGTTTGTTGTAATAACATGTGTATTTGCACTCCTACACTTTCGTCCTCATTTGTAAGTATTTATGTATTCAAATGGCACAGGTCTTCCCGTCCCGATATATTATTGTGAAAAAGAAGTGCTACGTAAGACGCCATTGTGTCAGATGTGAGTAACATCAACACAACAACTGCAGGTGTTTTAGCTAGATATAATCATGTACACACGTAAACATGATCCGCCATATGCAGTATAAAATAATATATAAATAAATGTTTTTTTTTTTCTTTTTTTTTTCTTTTTGGATTGTGGCCATGCCTCCAAAACGACCTAGATACCTATCCAAGGAGGCCCTAGAAAAATATGTGCACTCTGAGCAGCTCAACAAAACAGTTGACATTACAATAGATGCTATAAGTGACGATGGAACTGCTGATGAGAGTGTGTGTGATGTTGTTCCAGCCCCACCCCCAGCAGTCCCCATGGCTGGTCTCTCTTAGTCGCCTCCCGTAGCCTCTACCTCTCGTGCGTCTCCCCAGTTATCAGAGACAGTGATAGAGTGTACCAGTGATCCTAGTGGTGGTGTGAAAGCAGTGATTACACCACACAAGCACAAACAACAGGACGACGATAGTGATGATCCTGACACAGTGATTGAATGCTCACCGGTTTTCATTTATTCCAGGCTCCCTGTTTTATATGTGGATTCCTGGGTTGCCAGGCAGACTGTGTGGTCGTGTATACCTTTAACTTCATAGTTTAGTTAGAGTTTTTTGCTCAATTTAATATTTCTATGTCTCAGGGCCAGAATAGGTCAATGCATTATTTTTTCTTATGTTTTTTTTCAATTAATTAGGAATTGCATTTAGTTTAGTTCTATTCATTTATAGTCCTAAGGTTTCCAGACATCTTATATTTGTACCTCAGTAACATTTAGTGAGAATAGAACATGTTTACATAATATATTTCATTATTTTCCAGCAGTGATGCCAAATGGATACAGGTCTTCCTTTAATGTCTTGAAAACGTATGTCTTCCTATCTATGGTTAAGAATATGACCCGATTTGTCCCGATGACTTACTTGTTCTTGCTTGTTTTGCAGTAAAATCCCTTATTATAAACTTGCTAGTTGTTAAAGTGTAGATTGTTTGTCTTTGTGTGTGTGTGTGTGTGTGTGTGTGTGTGTGTGTGTGTGTGTGTGTGTGTGTGTGTGTGTGTGTTCCATCATTACAAGTTTCAAGTGCATTATTTTCCTCCCCAAGCCCCTGTGAGTCTTTCCTCTTTCTTCCTCTTTTCCACCTGTGTATTTCTTCCCCTAATTCCTGTGTTCCTCCAACCCTGTGCATGTGTTCCTTACCCTAATTCCCATGACACCCTTTCTCTCCCTCCCAGCCTCCCTTACAAGCACCTGTACCTTATGATTCTATGCCCAGTACCTGTATATCTCTTCCCCTTCTCCCCATCTCTCCCCAGTGGATGTGTCCCCACCTCCCCTCCCTATAGTAACATCCTTTCTCCCTTGCACCTCTCCACCCCTCCCCAGTGCCTGTGTCTCCCCTCCTCCCCTCCCCACAGTGGTAATACTTTTCCTTCCTCATCCCTAGTATAGCTGTACGTGTCTCCTCCTCCCCTCCATGTCCTCATCGCTTGTGTTGTTCCCCCTCTTCTCCTCTCACCCCAGCACCTCTCCGCCCCTCCCCAGTGCCTGTGTCTCGCCTCCTCCACTCCCTATTGCTTATTTTTCTCCCCCTTCCCTCCCCTTCCTCATTGCTTGTCTCCCCTCCCTACATCTCTCCCCTCACCCCAGCACCTCCCCACCCCTTCCCAGTGACTGTGTTTCACCTCCTCGCCCCCCTACAGTGGTGCCCTCCAAAAAGACCTGAAGTGTGAACCTGCTGCGCTTGAGAAGTCGTGAGTCCCGTGCTGAGCTGAGACAGAAGAAGTGTGGGTATTTGTATCATGTCCGTACAGCTCACGGGGGACATCATCAGCCTAGTGGATATGCCGTGTCGGATCTGAGGCATACCACTGTTAGCCAGGTATGACGGTGTTGGCCCTGGTGTCGCCGCTGCTGGTTGGTGTTGGTGGTGGTGGTGGCACTCACTAACTGGTGTTGTTTCGTCGTGAGGGCCAGGCACAAGGTAATGACAACACTCACTTGTTTGCCCTGACCGTCCCGTGACAGCCCTCTCACACACACACACACACACACACACACACACACACACACACACACACACACACACATACGTGTCTTCCTTCTTATCTTTCTCTCCTACTTTTCTCTCTTTGTCATGTCTTTCCCCTCTGCCTCCTACATCTCAAGTGGCGTACAGACCCTCATTCTTTGTCTCGGCCATACACAGACTGCCTCCTCTCATCCACACTCACCTCTTCTTTTTTGTCTACCTCTTCTGCTTTTTTTCCATCGTGGGTCAGTTCCTCAGTCCAACACAGTAGTTTTGTAGGCACGCAAACCAAGCAGCTCTCCAAAGTTTGATTTAAAAAGCTTCAGGACTAAAAAAAAATTCTATAGTATCACAAGTTGTAAGTTTCCCTACAACCATCTGATGTTATACAGGCAAAAAACTTGCCAAGTTGTTTGCTTTGGGTTCTTATGAAAGCTGTGTGCTGACTTGTAGAGCTGACCTGCCTGTCTGTGCCCTCAGCCCTCTTCAGATGTGTCCTCCCTGGCGAAGTACAGGCAGGTCAACTCACTCCAGCACCGTGTGAGGTGCCGACAGAGAGATAGACCTTTGCTTCCTGTCACTCATCAACCAACAGATTTTTCTCATTAATTATTGTATATTTGCTGCTGGAAACATACAATCTCTTACATTGGTTTCTAATGCCAGGCCTGAGAGATTGTGTTGTGATAAATTGCTTTGTGTTATCCATATACTTCACACTCGCTCCTATTCATTAGTTCCTCATACTTGTGGTTATGTTTCTGAATTTTTTTTTTATTTTTTTTTTACGTCGCGGCCTATAGCGCCGGTAGGCTTCTTCCCGGTGGAGCCTGATGGTCGGCCCAAGGCTTCTTCCCGGTGGGTCCTGATGGTCGGCCCAGCCCGTTCTGGCGCAGGCGAGTGTTTATAGTGGCGCCATCTTACATTGGCTCATGCTGCCTTCCCGGAGCTCATCTTTAATCCCAGAATCTAGAGTCCGGGTTGATAGGTGGTCTTCTGGACAGCATGTGGGTAGTTTTAAGCCACTCGGCGGCGGGTGAAAAATCCCAGCTTGGTGGCACTGGCGGGGATTGGACTCGCGTCCTCCTGAACGCGGTGCTGTTACTCTGTCGATTCAGCCACCGCCTCCCCACAATGAGTTCAGTAGCTGAGGTTGACCCGTCCACTGCGATTGCCAGGGATTTTGCCTTCACTGGTAGCCTGGTTACATACAGTTCCAGGTCTTTCACTGCCTCTGTGGTGGATAGTGGAGTGTTTCCCATGTGGTATTGGTGTGCTGGATATACCTTCACTGGTAGCCTGGTTACATATAGTCCCAGATCTTTCTCTGCCTCTGTGGTGGATAGTAGAGTGTTTCCCATGTGGTATTGGTGTGCTGAATATCCCCTCCCAAGGTGCAGGACTTTACATTTTTCTTCATTGAATTATAGCAGGCACTTTGTTCCAGCCTTGTAGCTTTGTAAGGTCTTCTTGTAGGAAATTCACATTCAAGGGGTTAAACATTCATTCATTCATTTCATCGACGCCTGCTCCTAGGAGCTCCCACCAGGGGATGGCCACGGCAGAAGAGCTTCCAACTTTCTCTAACCAGACACTCCTTCTTGCCTGCTCAAAGTTTCTCAAAGATCTTTCCCCTCTCCATAACGTACTCTTGCCCTTCATTTCACATGGAGGTCGCCCTCTAGCATTCACTCCCTCTATCTCACTCACATATACCCTTCTGGTCATCTTACTCTCCTCCATTCGCTCCATGTGGCCAAACCACTTTAAAGTCTGTCGCTTCACTTCTTCCACCACTCCACACTTCTTCCCTTCACCCCTGTGACACATTCCAAAACGCTCGTACACACTTTCATTACTCATTCCATCCATTCTACTCACACCACAAGCACTCCTCAAATAACTCATTTCCACTGCCTGCATTCTACACCTCTGACTTTCATTCCAGGCCCACGTTTTACTTCCATATGTGAGGGTTGGTACTATTATTGTATTTCTCAAATCCCTCTTTACCTCCATGCTCACACTTCTGCCATTCATAATTCGTCCCAAAGACCCTACCACCCTTCTTCCTTGCAATGCCCTTTCTCTTGTCTCTCCCTCCATACCACCATGCTTACACATAACTGATCCAAGGTACTTAAACTCATTGACCTACTCCATTTCCTCACCATTCAAAATTATTCTGCTTTTTTTTTTCACATTCAAATCCCACTCTATATGGGCGTACAAAATCTACAACCTCACTTCTACTTCGCTCACAAACCATCATTTTACTTTTGTTGATATTTACTTTCAGCTTTCTCCTATTACAGACACTATCAAAAACACTGACCAAATTTTGTAGGTCACTTTCATTTTCTGCAATGAGCACCGTGTCATCAGCAAACATTATCGAGTTCAGTACCCACTTCCTTCCCGCATCGAACAGTTTTACTCTAACTTCTCCAACTTAATTTCTCTAATAACACCATCCATATAAATATTGAATAACCATGGTGACATGACGTACCCTTGTCTTAAGCCCACTTTTATCTCAAAATATTCACTTGTTTCTCCAGTATTTTTGACACATGAAAATGAATATTAATAGAAATACTTTTTTGTACTAAGAAGTTTTCCTCCCACACCATACATATTTAAAACATCCCACAATGCAATACAATCGACTCTGGCATAAGCTTTTTTCTAAATCCATGAAGGCAGCGTATAGTTTCTTTCCTTTCGCTATTATTTTTTCTACGACCATCCTGAAGGCAAATATCTGATCCATACATCCCTTCCCTTCCTGAAGCCTTCTTGCTCTTCACTGATTTTCTCTTCCGTAAGTCTTTGCACCTCTCTATTATGACTTTTCCATATACCTTTCCGGGTATACTTAGGAGACTTATACCTCTATAGCTCCCACATTCCCTCTCCTGCCCTTCCCTTGTAAAGGGGTTAAACATAGTAATGTAATGCCATTTTCTTGCATGGGATGTGCATTAGTACTGTGTGACCCTGATGTGAAATTTGTCATGTGTGAGAGGAATGAAAAGTTGTCATGTTTGGTTATTGTTCAGCAGTACAGTTTTCTTTTTCTTTTTTTTACAACAAAGGAGGCAGCTCAAGGGCACAAGAAAAAGAAAACAATAATAAAAAAGCCTGCTAATCGCTGCTCCCATAAAAGAATCAGAAGAGGTGGCCAAAAGCAAGGTCAAATTGGAGGTGAGGTGTCCTGATACCCTCCTCTTGAAAGAGTTCAAGTCATAGGCAGGAGGAAATACAGATGAAGGAAGATTGTTCCAGAGTTTACCAGCGTGATGGATGAAAGAGTGAAGATGCTGGTTAACTCTTGCATAAGGGGTTTGGACAGTATAGGGATGAGCATGAGTAGAAAGTCGTGTGCAGCGGGGCCGCGGGAGGGGGGGAGGCATGAAGTTAGCAAGTTCAGAAGAGCAGTCAGCGTGGAAATATCGATAGAAGATAGAAAGAGAGGCAACATCGCGGTGGAATTTAAGAGGTAGAAGACTATCAGTAGGAGGAGCAGAGCTGATGAGACGAAGAGCCTTAGACTCCACTCTGTCCAGACGAGCTGTGGGTGGAGTCCCCCCACACGTGAGATGCATACTCCATACGAGGGCGGACAAGGCCCCTGTATATGGATAGCAACTGCGCGGGGGAGAAGAACTGGCGGAGACGATACAGAACGCCCAACCTCGAGGATGCTGATTTAGCGAGAGAGTAGATATGAGGTTTCCAGTTGAGATTTTGAGTTAAGGATAGACCAAGGATGTTTAGTGTTGAAGAAGGTGACAGCTGAGTGTTGTCGAAGAATAGGGGATAGGTGTTTGGAAGATTGTGTCGAGTTGATAGGTGGAGAAATTGAGTTTTTGAGGCATGGAAGGACACAAGGTTCCTTTTGCCCCAATTGGAAATGATAGCAAGGTCTGAGGTTAAGCGTTCTGCAGCCTCCAGTCTGGAGTTGTGTACTTCCTGTTTTGATGGTCTTCTATTGAAAGAAGTTGAATAATGCAGAGTGGAGTCGTCGGCGTACGAGTGGACAGGACAGTTTGTTATGGAAAGAAGATCATTCATGAATAACAGGAAGAGAGTGGGTGATAGGACAGAGCCCTGTGGAACGCCACTGTTGATAGGTTTAGGGGAAGAACAGTGACCGTCTACCACCGCAGAGATAGAACGGCCGGAAAGGAAATTGGAAATAAAGGAACAGAGAGAGGGATAGAATCCGAAAGAGGGCAGTTTAGAAAGTAAAGACTGGTGCCAGACTCTATCGAAGGCTTTCGATATGTCTAGCACAACAGAGAAAGTTTCGAAACTGCTAAGAGAGGATGACCAAGAGTCAGTTAAGAGAGTAAGAAGATCGCCAGTAGAACGCCCCTTGCGGAATCCATACTGGCGATCAGATAGAAGATTAGAAGTGGAAAGGTGCTTTTGAATCTTCCGGTTAAGGATTGATTCAAAAGCTTTAGATAGACATGAAAGTAAAGCTATTGGGCGGTAGTTTGAGGGATTGGAGCGGTCACCCTTCTTAGGCACAGGCTGTACAAAGGCATACTTCCAGCAGGAAGGAAAGATAGATGTTGATAGGCAGAGACGAAAGAGTTTGACCAGGTAGGGTGTCAGCACAGAAGCACAGTTTTTAAGGACAATAGGAGGCACTCCATCAGGTCCATAAGCCTCCTGAGAGTTGAGGCCATAGAGGGCATAGAAAACATCATTAGGAAGAATCTTAATAACATGCATAAAGGAGTCAGAGGGGGGATGAGTAGGAGGAATATGCCCAGAATCGTCCAAGGTGGAGTTCTTACAGAAAGTTTGAGCGAAGAGTTCAGCCTTAGAGACAGATGAGACGGCAGTGCTGCCGTCAGGGTTAAGGAGAGGAGGGAAAGAGGAGGAAGTGAAATTGGTAGAGATATTTTTGGCTAGAGGCCAGAAGTCACGGGAAGAATTAGAAGAAGCAAGGTGTTGACATTTTCTATTTATAAAAGAAATTTTGGTAAGTCGGAGAATAGATTTGGCACGATTCCGGGCTGAAATGTATAGATCAAAGTTAGTGGGAGTTTGAAGGCTCTGGAACCTTTTGTGAGCTGCCTCTCTATCTTTAATAGCACGAGAACAAGCGTGATTAAACCAAGTATTTTAAGAATGAGGAGTAGAGAAAGTACGTGGAATGTATGCCTCCATTCCAGAGACAATCACCTCTGTGATGCGCAGAGCACACACAGAGGGGTCTCTCTCCTGGAAGCAGTAATCATTCCACGGGAAATCGGAAAAGTACATCCTCAGGTCGTCCCACCGAGCTGAAGCAAAATGCCAGAAGCATCGCCTCCTCGGTGGGTCCAGAGGATGTACAGGAGCGATAGGACAGGATACAGAAATAAGGTAATGATCGGAGGAGCCCAACGGAGAGAACAGTTTGACAGAGTAAGCAGAAGGTTTAGAGGTAAGGAAGAGGTCTAGAATGCTGGGCCTGTCTCCAAGACGGTCGGGAATACGAGTAGGGTGCTGAACCAACTGCTCTAGGTCGTTGAGGAGAGCAAAGTTGTAGGCTTGTTCACCAGGCTGGTCAGTGAAAGAGGATGAAAGCCAAAGCTGGTGGTGAACATTGAAATCTCCCAAGATGGAGATTTCAGCGAAGGGAGAGTGGATCAAGATGCGCTTCACTTTAGAGTTCAAATAGTCAAAGAGTTTTACATAGTTAGTAGAGTTAGGTGAGAGATAAACAGCACAGATGTATTTAGTAATAGAATGACAATGAAGTCTTAGCCAGATGGTGGAAAATTCAGAAGAGTCAAGGTCGTGGGCACGAGAGCAAGTGATGTCGTGCCGCACGTAGGCGCAACATCCAGCTTTGGATTGAAATTTAGGATAGAGATAGTAGGAGGGAACAGAGTAGAGGTTGCTGTCAGTAGCCTCAGAAACCTGTGTTTCGGTGAGGAAGAGAAGTTGAGGTTTAGAGGAGGAGAGATGGTGTTCCACAGAATGAAAATTAGAACGGAGACCGCGAATGTTGCAGAAATTGATAAAGAGGAGGTTCGAGGAGTTATCAGGACACCTCTCAAATCGGCAGCCAGAAGGGGAGTCCTCCCTGGGGGAATTTATGGTCCCTCCCCCAGGCGGGGACTCCGAGGCAGTTATTATTTTCGCCATGTTGAATTTTGAATTTTGGGAAAAGGTGTGTGTTTTGTGAATGTAGTGTGGTATAGAAAGAGAGAGGAACTGTCTTTAGAGAGCATGCTGAACTGCTCTCTGGTGTTGATGAGACAAAAGGGAAACGGTTAGTGAGGACAGGGAAGGGTCTTTGAAGGGCTTCGGCACCCTCCTCGCTTCCCATATATCCCATAGTGATCAGGATTCTCCAGCAGACCAAGCACTGTGGTTTAGGAGTGTATTTTTTCTTTTTACAATTATTTGCCGAACCAAAGGGTTTGCTCAACATATATTTAGCAAGATTGAATTAATTTCCATTCTCGTCTCCAGTATACTCATGGACACATAAAGAGGAAAAGCTTGTGGTTGTTGCAGCATTTTTTTTTCTTCTTTCCAAAAACAGTTTTCAACTTTCTTCTGCAGAGACTTTCAGCGCTAGGGCCGGCCACTGCAAGCCTTGTTGGGTCAGTGTGTGGGAAGTCACCGAGGTGGCTTCATTGTGCATGATCTGGATGACCCCAAATTGTGCCTCAAGTATACTGATTGAATATTTTGACAAGAATATGAAAATTCACTCTTGCTTAGTAAGAAACTGTGTACGTGCGATATTTGTTTCCATGTTATTATTTTTTTTATTCTGATTATTTCTCACTCTCAGGTTGTGTGAGCGGCAGGCTGGCCGTGAGCCTTCCAGGGAATGATGGGCGGCCTGGTGCCCCGGCTGAAGGCAAGCGGCCTCCCTGAGACATCCAAAGACTGGCTGATACTAGGTCTTGTGCTGGTACTGGTGGCTGAAGGCTGTGCAGTGGTGCAGACACAGGCTCAGAGCGCCCAGGTGGAACAAGGCTCTGATGCTGGTGAGTGTTGCAACTGACAGATTACTGATAAGGGAACAGGCAGGGAATATAAACAAAACAGAAATGATACTTGTAAGTGTGGCCAGTGTCACCTCTTCTTATTTTTTTTATAAATGTTTCCAAGGTTGCCTCCTGCCTGGGAGCAGACTCACAGAGGCCAGCGCAGGGCAGCAGGACAGCGCCCTCAGCAGTGACGAGGAGTCTCTCCCTGAAGGCTATCCATCAACGCAGGCCAGCGTCGTCCCTTGTCATCAGGAACACCGAAAGTATCCCGGTTAACACTTCAATGTCCTGGTGAGAAGCCTTGAGCTTTTTGGGAAATTAGCCTTGGGAAAACTTAAGATAAAAAGCATCTTAACCCGTCCGCTGCGATGGGCATGGATTTAGCTTCACTGGTAGCCTGGTTAAATACACTCCCAGGTCTTTCTCTGCCTCTGTGGTGTATAGTGGAGTGTTTCCCATGTGATATTGGTGTGCTGGATATCCCTTCACTGGTAGCCTGTTAACATATACTCCCAGGTCTTTATCTGCCTCTGTGGTGGATAGTGGAGTGTTTCCCATGTGGTATTGGTGTGCTGGATATCCCCTTCTAAGGTGCAGGACTTAACATTTTTTTTCATTATTGTAGTAGCCACTTTTTGTTCCATTCTTGTAGCATGGTGAAGTCTTCTGGTAGGAAATCTGCAGCCAAGGGGTCAAAGATGCATATCCCATGATAGGTACCCCTCTTTTCCGTTCCTTAAATAGATAACCTGGGGTATGACATACCCCAACAAAAATAATCCCACAAAGAGTTATACTGTTTCTTATATTGACAAATGCGGTACAATTCTAGTGATTGCGCATACTCCCCCCTCCCCCCCATACAAGCCTGGGGACCTGGTGGGAATGCGGGTTTCGGGTGGGGACACGAAATCCGTCGCATTCGTATTTTTTTAGTGTGGGGGATAAAACTTCCTAGATCTAGGAAAATTCCCTAAATTTAGGGAATTTTTCCTCCCACCACCACTAAAATAAGCGTTTGCGACGAATTTAGTGTTTCCCATACGAAAACCACGCACTCAGTGGATCCCCAAGCTTGTTTTGGGAGAGAAGCGTAGTGGACCCACCAAACGATGCTCATCTAACCATCTGGCGTGGCACCGGCGGCCATCTGTGCTCACATAAACCGCCTCCACCACACTCATGCCCTCTCTCTAGTAGGTTGTCACCTCATCGCAAGGTTTCCGTCCTCCAAGTAGAGTCCGTGGCACCAAACAAAGTGTATCTTCATTGTTTATCACTGACACAGTAAAACCACCGGCTAGCCGGGATCCATCCAACACCGCGCCTTTAACAGAACTGCGGCTTGTGCAGGAAGTGCAGGCTCTCGAACCTCTTGCCCGAGCTCTTCGAACACGTGAATCCTTACTGACCGGATTTTGAATCTGCTTCACGGGCTCGTATTCCCAGTATACAAGGTGATTGTGGATATTGACTCCGCGCCTCCAGAATACGATTATACGCCTCCATATATCATAGTAAAGAAAAAAAAAGTACTTAAAAGTAAAGAAGCCGAATTAATCTCCTTCCCCCAACGATCTTGGGGGACCTGCGTGAACTCGGGGTATTTGGGTGGGGGAGCATATTTAAACTACTCCAACCGAACTTTACGACCTGCTACCGAGGGGGCTTCGCCCCTCTCGACCCCCCTGCTAACCAAGGGGGGGCTGCGCCCCCCCATGGACCCCCCCTCTTAAAGGTGCGTGCTCTAAAAAAAAAATAACCACGCGTGGTGGACCTGGTCTCACATGCGTGGGCTAATGACTAACTAAGCGTACCATCGGTAATAGTATTAGGTAAAGGTGCGTGTTCTAAAAAAAAAAAATAACCACGCGTGGTGGACCTGGTCTCACATGCGTGGGCTAATGGCTAACTAAGCGTACCATCGCTAACCTAGCGTACCATCGTAAATAGTATTAGGTAAAGGTGCGTGTTCTCCCCCCCCCAAAAAAAAAAATAACCACGCGTGGTGGACCTGGTCTCACCTAGCGTATCTTTGCTAACCGGATCGTTGGCAACGCTGCTCATATTGCAATGGCGTCGCCATGTAAACACATCGTCCGTATGTATAATATGCCCTTAAGTACAATATGGAGGCGTAATATCGTATTTTCGAGGTGCGGAGTGATTTTTCAATAATTACCTTTCGTGGTTTCCGTACGTTGTAAAAAAACCCCGGAATGTGTGAAATTTCCCTACATCTAAGTAATTGTAAGGAATTTCCCTACATCTAGGGTATTTTTCAACTCCTCATAACTCAAAAACTATGCATTTGCGACGCATTTCTTGTTTACCACCGCATTCCCCGAAGTCTCAATGGCCCCCTAGCCAATTTTGGTTGCGAGGGGTGAGTATGGGCAAACACTAGAATAATACCGCAAATGCTTCAAGATACACAAAATTCAAGGGTTCTCCATTCATTCTGCAAAAATAAAGGTGAACGAAGTGAATAAAAATATTTCTTATATTAAAAAAAAAAAAAACACTAATTTGAATGTATCAATTTTGACGTTAACTGTCGGAGTGTTATAGTAGGATATAAATGTATTATTATTATTCAAATGTAGCCTGCTTGTCGGGGGCCGTTTAAAGGGTGTTGATTAAGACTTCAGCTTCCTTAAGGCGAATTATATTCGTAGCCTTTATGTACAAGAAGCGTCGGAGCGAGAGCGACTGTCGTTGTGTGTCAGTGGTGAATTTGCGATCGGGGGCTACGTACTCTTCCCTCCCAAGGGATAGCGCCCCTTCACCTCCGGGTTCGTCTGGATACTTAACCCCCACTCAGCCGATCACAATGCCTGTCGATCCACCTCCCCCCCCTCCTCCCGGGGCCCCACCCCACTTCCCCCCGCCCCCGATTCGGGTCATTCCAACTCACGCCAGTATTCGACAATTCTCGGGAGACGAGACCGACTTTTCGGCGAGACAGTTTCTGGATTTGTGTGAATCTGCCATCGTAAATTCCTCCATTACGGAAGATCATGATAAAATCGCTTTCATTCGGTCACGGTTACTTCCAGGCTCTCTGGCACTGAATTTGATGAAGTACTCAGCGTTCGCTTCGGGGGACATTGGTGTAAACTATGAGGTTTTTTATAGGGAATTTCATAAAAATCTTCGGGGGCGGGAGTAAACCAAGCATCGTTAGACAGATGGCACACACGGTTGAGTCCCTCCAAAAAAAAATCCTCAACAAAGCCGATTTGGGACGCCATGATTGAGGGAAATCAGCTGGCGGTTGACTGTGTCAAGAGCCTAGAAGACGCGCTCTGGCTTCCAGGGGGCTGTATGCAAAAGCACCAGGTGAAGACAGCTTTCGAGTTGTTTTTTTACTTATTTCATATTTCAGAGAAGAACCGCCGTTCTGCCCTCCCTTTGACCTTCAAACCGAGCGGGAAGTTGGTTGACTTCGTCTCAGAGTTAGAAGTCAAGGTTCAGGAACACCCTCACCATCAACCCCTCGCAACGGCAGCAGCATTGCAAGCACAAAGTAAGGCATCTCTCACCTGTAGTTTTTGCAAACAATCAGGACATTCTGAACATTCTTGTTTCGCGAAACATAGGGAATCAACACATTCAAGACGGGGCTCAGATAGGAAGTCAGGAGGTTACAGGGGCGGGCATCATTCATCACACAGGAACCCTAGGCCAAACCATCAGCGGAAGGCTGCCTTTTGCCATATCCACGGGAATTGTTTTTATGATTCAGACAGTTGTTCTGCAATACGAAAGGCCAAGGAGGAACAGAAGTACAAATCCTCAGCGGACAGTAAACCACACTCCTCTTCTCAGAATAAAAAGACATGACTTCGTGACAGCCCCGAGGCGTACATCCAAGTGTCCCTTAAGGAAAATACTAATTGGTAGCAACTTGACTCCGTCATTGCCGCCTTGGGACGGACAAGCATAATTGCCCTCCCTTGCAAGGTGGGCAAAATTTCACTCACCTTAACGGTTGACACAGGTGCCACAGTCAGTGTCATCTCCGACTCCGCTTACAGGTCACTGACACGACAGGCGAGTGGGGAAAATTGGCCGCTCCAAGAGTACGACCTGAATGTGGTAGGCGTGACGGGCACCACTTTGGGAATCCTTGGGCGAGTACCACTAACAGTCAGCTTACATGAAAAAGTATGTCCCTTTCGAGATTTCTTTTATGTCTCTAGCAGATTTGCTTTACCTGTGGATGGGATCTTAGGATTAAACGCCATGAAAGACCTGCACATCGCCATAAACCCTGAAAGCAACGCGATCGTGTATCAAGGCCGACGCATACAGGGATGGTAAATCCATCGCCTCTGTCACCTATAATCACACCCTCAGAGGGGGAAAATGACCAACCCACCACAGACTCAGGGACTGCCACCGCCCAAGTGTCACCTCTTCCGGTCAAACCACACGAAAACATTGCAGACTTGTGGCGGACAGTAAAGGCAGTCGTAGAAGGTCCTCATATAGTTCCGGATCGTGCTGCAAAACTTGTTAAAATCCGTTTGCCTAACGCCCCTCCGACGGGCAGTGATGTGTGTATCGACGGAGCTCCTCACATACACCGCGTGACGGTGGAGGTAACTCTTGCGACAGTCAAGGAGAGAGGTTTTGCAGAGGCTTTGGTAATAAACACGTCTGGATCCCCTGTATCCTTAAAACACGGTGTTAGATTATGCCAGTGTCTAGTGTATGGGAGAAATGTCGCCCCGGAACCTGCTGAATACCCTTCAGCCCAAGTCTCAGGCATAACCTCGGCGTGTCAGGCTTCTCCCGAACAAGACACAGCTAATTTAGAGGCATTCCTAAAAGTTGCACACTATTCCGAAATTAAGCCAACCTTAGTCCAGCTTCTGGAACATTATCGGGGGGCGCTTGCTCTACCAGGCGAGCCGCTTGGAGTTACGCAGTGTGCTGAACACCACATTAAGTTAAAACCCAATACAAATCCTGTATATATCAATGCGTACAAGCTCCCCCACAGTCAGAGGGAGGTGGTGCAACAACTTATCTCTGAAATGTTAGAACAAGATGTCATCAAAGAATCGAATTCCCCGTGGAATTCACCCTTGTTTCTGGTTCCAAAGAAAGACGGTTCTTATCGCCCTGTGATTGATTTCCGGCGTGTGAACACCGCGACCGTGGATGATCATTTTCCGCTTCCCGTTCTTAGAGATCTTCTGATGTGTCTCGGTAGAGGAAATGAAGTCTTTACGAGTCTTGATCTGGTCAGTGGCTACTGGCAACTGCCCATGGCCCCCGAGTCACGTGAAATAACGGCTTTCAGCACGCCTCATGGCCACTATGAGTGGACGAGGATGCCGTTCGGGCTCAAAGGAGCTCCCTTGACCTTCCAAAGGACAATGAACAGTATTTTTGGTGACTTGCTGGGCAACTCTGTCTATGTGTATTTAGACGACATCATCATAAGAACATAAGAACATAAGAACGTAAGGAGTCTGCAAGAGGCCGGTTGGCCTATACAAGGCAGCTCCTGTACACTCAACCCCACCTTACCTCACCATCCATGGCTTTATCTAACCTCTTCTTGAATGTATCTATGGTATTGGCACCCACAACATGGCTCCCAAGCCTGTTCCATTCGTCCACCACTCTATTGGTGAACCAATTCTTGCCTATGTCTTTGTTGAATCTGAATTTGTCTAACTTAAAACCATTGCCACGCGTCCTACCTGGCTCTCTCACTCTCAAAATTTTATTGACATCCCCTTTATTAAATCCCTTCATCCATTTATAAACTTCGATCAAGTCTCCTCGCACCCTTCCCCTTTCTAGAGAGTGTAGATTTAACTGCTTCAGCCTGTCTTCATAAGGCAAGTTTCTCACCCCCTGAATCATCTTTGTCATCCTCCTCTGCACAGATTCTAACATCTTCATATCCATTCTATAGTAGGGGGACCAGAACTGAACTGCATAATCGAGATGGGGTCTAACTAGTGCTAAGTAAAGTTTGAGGATGACTTCAGCGCTCCTATTGCTCACGCTCCTTGAGATGAAGCCTAGTACTCTGTTTGCCCTATTTTTAGCCTGAATGCATTGAGCCCTAGGACGGAGGTCAGCGCTCACTAGGACTCCTAAGCCTCTCTCACGCCCAGACCTGCTTAGAGGAGTGTCATTTAAGGAGTAATTGTGTAAGGGGTTATTCCTACCTACGCTCAAAATGCTACACCTCCCGACATTGAATTCCATCTGCCACTTCCTCGCCCAATCATATAGTCTGTCAAGCTCATCCCGGAGAACGGTAGCGTCGCTGTCTGATTGGATTACTTTACCGATCTTGGTACCATCTGCGAACTTACTGACATCGCTACTAATTCCTGTGTCCAAGTCATTGATGTAAATAATAAAAAGCAGAGGACCCAGCACCGACCCCTGTGGGACTCCACTCGTAACACTGCCCCATTCAGATTTCCTACCATTGATTTGCACTCTCTGCCTCCTACCACTAAGCCGCTCCCTGATCCAGTTCAAAACTTTCCCATCTACGCCATGAGCCTGTAATTTTAGTAATAGCCGGTGATGAGGGACTTTGTCGAACGCTTTACTGAAATCTAGATATAATATGTCATAGTTTTCATCTCTGTCAACCGCCTCGATTACTTTAGTGTAGAAGGGCAACAGGTTAGTAAGGCAAGACCTACCCTTTGTGAACCCATGTTGTGAATCATGAATTAAATTATGCTTTTCTTGATGGTCCCGAATGCTCCGGGCTATAATTGACTCTAACATCTTTCCTACAACTGATGTTAAGCTAATTGGGCGATAGTTTGAGGTGGCTGACTTGTCTCCCTTTTTGAAAATCGGCGTCGCATTAGCTACTTTCCATTGATTGGGCACATACCCAGAATTTACCGACATCTTAAAGATATCGGCAAGAGGGCCACTAAGGACTTCCTTGCACTCTTTCAGAACCCTTGGGAATACTTCGTCTGGGCCCGGCGATTTGTTTTTCTTCAACCTACCAATCTCATCCTGGACTATTTGCCTAGTGATGATCACATCCCTCAACTTGTCGTTCTCGTCACCCTCATAAGAACATAAGAACATAAGAACGCAGGAGTCTGCAAGAGGCCGGTAGGCCTGTACTCTCTCCGGAATGGTTGTTAGATTTTCCTGCGTGAAAACTGAGAGGAAATAGTCATTCATCATTTGGCTCATATCTTCTCCATTCTCAACGAGCTCGCCCGTGTTTGTTTTCAACGGTCCAATTCTGTCCCTTGTTTTCGTCCTGTACAATTTGAAGAAGCCCTTGGGATCGCTCTTGGCCTCGTTGGCTACCCTAATCTCATAATTTCTTTTTGCTAGGCGGGTGTTCTTCTTCACCGACCTGGCTAGCTCAACATACCTACCCCTGAGGTGGACCTCTCCGTTCTTTATTTTTCTATAAATTCCTCTCTTCAAGCCTATTTCATGCTTGAGTCTGCGGTTCATCCATTTGGGGTCGTTATTTTCCTTCCTACGTGCTTGGTAAGGGATATGCTGTCTCTGACCCTCTGCAATTTCTCTAACTAAATTATTGTAGGTCATTTCTACTTGGTTCCCCTGTCTTTCCGGTTCCAGCCCTGAGATCTGGCCCTCATCCAGCCCTAAGGCTTCCCAATTTACCTCCTCAAGGTGTCTTCTGAGCCCCTCATAATCAGCTCTTCTAAAGTCGGGCACCAACACAGGGTTGAGTTCATGGGTCACCGCCCAGTCTAATTTAAACCTAATTTCCTTGTGATCACTGCCACCTAATTCTCCCCCAACATCTAGCTCGCTGATCATATACTCGGTGTTAGTTAAGACCAAGTCCAGAATGTTGTTACCCCTGGTGGGCTCTGTTAATGCCTGCTTGAGAAAATTATCTTGTATTACTTTTAGAAAATCCTCAGACTCTAGATCACCCACCACGCCTTCCCAATCTATATTCCTATAGTTAAAATCCCCCATTATGCAGACATTTTTGCTCCTGCTCGCCCTGCCTACCTCTTATAGTAATATATCAGTGTCCTGCCTGCTGAGGTTGGGTGGCCTGTAAAGAACCCCTAGAATTAGTTTGTCTTTCCCTTTGTGGACGTCCGCCCAAACTGATTCTGAGTCGCCATTTGTTTGAATAGAGTTGTTAGCGGAACATTTAAGTGTGTCTTTAACATAAAGTCCCACCCCCCCTCCCCTTCTTCCCTTTCTATCTTTGTGAAACATCTGGTAACCATCTATTTCATACTCAGACATGAAGTTTTTGTTGGCAGTATCCACCCATGTTTCCGTGATAGCTATAATGTCGAATTTCTCGACACATGCTTTCCCCCTCAGTAGATCTATCTAGTTCCTGAGACTCCTACTGTTGGTGTAATAAGCCGTTAGCCCATCCTTCCTTATATCCTTTCGATTTCTCCTGCGCCCCCTAGTCCCAGTCTGCGATGCACTGACAGGCCCTCCCCCCTCGCCTACTCTAAAAAATCCTGTAGGGTGCTAAGTGATCGCTCGAGGGAGTCTGCGAGAACCTCCACCCTCTGGAGTGACAGGTGCACGCCATCCTTGGCATACAAGGTGCCTTTATTGTAGAAGAGGTCCCAATTGTCAAGGAAAAGCCAACCATTTCGCTTACAGTGGGCCGCCAGCCTGCTGTTTACTGCTAAGGCTCTGGCAAGTAAAGACGTGCATGCACACATGGAAACACTAAAAGCAGTCCTACACAGACTTCAAAAGGTCGGATTAAAGCTCAAAATCACCAAATGTGAATTTTTAAAGCCTCGGATCAAGTTCTTGGGGCATGTCGTGGACGAATTCGGCATCCACACAGTGTACGACAAAATAAAGGCTATTGCCGAGTTCCCTCAGCCAACGTCTGCAGACAAGGTACGGTCTTTCCTGGGTGTCGCAGGTTATTACAGGCCTTTCATAAAGGACTTCGCAGCACGCGCGAGTCCCCTAACCCATCTTTTAAAGAAAGACGTACCATTTCAGTGGCTCCCAGCTCAACAAAGGAGTTTTGAGGATTTAAAGAAAGCGCCTACACAGGCTCCGGTCCTTGTCTTTCCGGATTTCAAGGACCCCTTTCAGCTTTGTACCGACGCTTCGGCTAGTGGACTAGGAGCCGCTCTGATGCAAGCAGATAAGTCCGGCAAAAAGCATGTGATAGCGTTCGCCAGTCGAGTACTAACAGCTCCGGAAAATAACTATTCTGTTACCCACCTAGAGGCTCTTGCCATTGTGTGGGCTCTGAAGCATTTTCGTGACATAGTGATGGGGTACATAATTGTGGTGTACACGGACCACGCGGCCATAACTGATCTTTTCAAGGGAAAAAACCTACACGGTCGTCTGGAAAGATGGTTCTTAACGATCCAAGCATACAATCCGGAGATAAAATATATCACCGGGAAAACAAATGTGGTCGCAGATGCCTTATCTCGAAATATTCCGATAGGCGCGATTACCACCCCAGAGGTCATCCACAACTTCACTTCACCTGAGCTACACACTGCTCAGCGAATTGCCAGTTCCCTTTTCACAATTCTTCCTATCAGAGGACAACCTCCTTTGTAGGTCATGGCCAACCAAACCGGTACCTATAGACCAACTGGTCATCCCAGACAAATACGTCCCCGTGACGCTTAAGCTGGTCCATAACACACCCACTGCGGGTCACCCAGGAAGAGACAAGACGCTATCTGTCACCAGACGAAAATTCTACTGGCCCACATTACGGGTTGATGTAGAAAAACATGTCGCACATTGCGTCGTTTGTGCTAAG
Source organism: Eriocheir sinensis (assembly GCF_024679095.1). Classification (NCBI taxonomy): domain Eukaryota; kingdom Metazoa; phylum Arthropoda; class Malacostraca; order Decapoda; family Varunidae; genus Eriocheir; species Eriocheir sinensis. The sequence goes on from NW_026110795.1 coordinate 563,912, forward strand.
CACAAGGGGTCCGTCAAAGGGCCAGCACCTATGTTGCAATACCCAGTACCAGAGGCGCCATGGGATGTTGTTAATATTGACTTATTACAGCTCCCCCAGAGCCAACATGGTTCGCGCTACTTATTGGTGTGCGTCGACCAGTTCTCTAGGTTTCTAGTTCTAGCGCCTCTCAAGGACAAGACAGCCACACGCGTGGCCCATGCCCTCGTGACTCACGTGTTGTGTCCACATTCGTCTCCTCGAATTCTTTTGAGTGACAATGGCACCGAGTTTAGGAACTCAGTATTGAGCGAAATATGCGCTCAGTTTAACATCACGCAATCCTTCATCACAGCTTACCACCCAGCTGCTAATGGGTTGGCGGAGAGGGCTAATAGGAAAATCTTACAGGTCCTCAGGCCTATCGTGAACGATCTCCACGATAACTGGGAGGATTGGCTGTCGCATATAGCCGCTTCCATAAATACGTCGGTAAACGACTCTACGGGAAGTCTACCTACTACATCTTATATGGGGTGGAGAAACGTCTTTCGTACGACTTCCTAACAATCCCACAACAACCTCTCTACAACATTGATAGGTATACGCACAACAGCAGATGCATATGTTTTCCAAGATACACTCAGAAGTTAGGTGTACGTTAAAAGCTACGAAGGTTGAAATGATGTCAAAACAACACCAACAGGCCGTCCCGGTGAATTTAAAAGAGGGTGACACTGTCATAATTAAGCAAGCGGAAAGGAGTTCGAAACTGGGGGCTAAATTTGTGGGTCCTTACCGAGTGGTTCGGAATGTCAGGGGAAATCGGTTCGAGGTTCTCGAGTCGAATAGTGGAGTCAGTCTAGAAGTTCACAGTGATCGTCTGAAAGTAATTCCTTTACCTTTGGACCTTGATATTGATACTTCCCCCTCAGAGTCAAATATTCAACAAGATAATCCCAACACCCATAGCTATAACTTGAGACCACGGGTTTAAATACTTCATTCCCACCACTTTCAGATCATGATGTTGCGTTTTCTGACCATCTTGTTGTCCCTCGGCTCCCTGCTTGCAACAACACCCATCCACCTGAAGCCTGGTGCCCTCACGGCACACATAGGAGAGGTCTTCCTCATAGAAGATGTGTTCCTCGTAAAATATCCATATACTTCCTTGACCAACACAACTGACACAATCAGGATAGTCTCAGAAAAACTACTCGGCATGGCAGACGCCATACGGGCTACCATGACTAGGGAATCAAAGGCACCTTCTAGTACCAACTCTCTGACTCTTTTTCAACTACTGGAGGATAGGATTCTGTTCTTACGCGAAAAAGTTGATGAGGTAGACATGGATTATAGTTTTCACTCAGTTCACTCTCGGGTAAAGAGGGGGTTACTCAACATCGTTGGGTCCGCCTCAAAGTTCCTTTTCGGTACGGCTACCGACGAGGACGTTCGCGATTTGCGGGACCACTATGCTCATGTACTTTCCTTTGCTGCCCGAGATCGCAGGGTGATCAACGCCAATTGTAGAAAACTTGCGTGATTGCATACTAACATTGAGGAACTGCTAGAGCAGACAAATAAGATGGTAGAGGTTACCAACATAGTTGTCAAACAGATCGACCAGGTGAATCAGTTTCTCCTCCTAGATCAGGCCTTGCATGTATTGGAAAACGTCATTAACTCCGTCGCAACGGCAAATCAGCAGGTTATTAGCAACATGGTTGATGCAGCGCACGGTAGAGTCACCTGCCTTGTTCCTCTACACGATTTGAGAACGACTGTCCAGATCGGGTATCAAAATTATAGCCTAACGCCTTTATTCACCCCAGACATGAGTCAATATTTTTACCCCTTGATTGAGTCCAGCCTCACCCCCGATGCCATAATCATTCATGTTCCTTTTCAGACGGCGGACGTGTTTGAGGCACACGAAATTGTCCCGTTCCCTTTTTCAGCAAAGGACAGTGCGTTGACTCCTTCACGAGAGTCCGACTGACACACAACGACAGTCGCTCTCGCTCCGACGCTTCTTGTACATAAAGGCTACGAATATAATTCGCCTTAAGGAAGCTGAAGTCTTAATCAACACCCTTTAAACGCCCCCCGACAAGCCCGTTACAGGAGAAATGTAAACTAAAATGCTGACTTCTTGGGTCACCCACAGTAGACCGAGGCTGGGACATTCTGTGAGCAAAAGTAGACTGCAGGAAATAAAGAAAAAAGGAGAAAAAACGAGAGGTAAAAAATAATCAATACAAAATTTTGTAATTTTTGCATGGTCATTTTCAGGGGACATTTCTCACAAATTTTTAATATAGCTAATGGCTTCTGTTTCGATCTGTGTGGATATAAATACGTACACGTACCAACGTATTTAGCAGATATAATGAATGATAATCCTTGATAAAACTGATTGGATGTGATCGAATATCTCATCGAATGCGTCAACAGCGCCTTCAGTCTTATTGTAGCATTCCTCAATTTCAGGCTTCCCATTGGCTTGTACAAGAACAAATTTGGTCTTCTTTTTGTTTGAGTGGTGAGACAACATGGTCAGTGCTTGGTCAAAGACGAAAGGAGAGCAATCTTTTAGGATGATTTTTTCATCAGTCATCACGTGTGGTTTGTGTGGCATGTTGAGCCTCAGTGTCCCTAAGTACATCAGGTCACAGTTTTGTAGGTCATTCACAAGTTGCATAGGTGTGAACCCAGTTGTCTCCTGTAATATTTATATTAGTATGTTTGTAAGTCTTCACCAATTGCATTGTCACACAATGGCCTAAGGATATACCCTGAGGTGGTTTTGTATGTTTTGTGCATAAGGGGTGGCCCCCAGCATGTATTCAGTTCCCACATCACAAATCATGATGACCTTTATGCCATATTTAGCTGGTTTATTAGAAATATAGACCTACCACAATAGGTAACCTGGGGTATGTCATACCTCAGGAACCTAACACGATAGGTAACCTGGGGTACGAGATACCCAAATGGATCTATAGAGCAAACTGAGGGGTTGTTACCGGGATGACCCTCCCATCCCCATGAAGGACTTGACAAGTCAGGAAGGTAAAGGGAAGGAGAGATCTCCCGGTCTTAAGTTCATAAAAAAATAAAACTTGAAAAATAATGGTGGGGTGTGAGATACCCCAGGTTACATATCCAGGAATATTGTTCATCAAAACTGCTATTGAAAATCCTCTTGCATTCTCAAAAAGGCAAAGTCAGCTCAGGATTTTCTCCAACAGACTCTTTTGTAAGTTCCAGTCCTTGTTAGTGACAGCCGGTAAGAGGCAACACTTGGGCAGGAGGTGAAGCTTGGGCTACTGCTGATGATTGCTGCAGGTGTGAGGATGTCAAGCCACCACAAGCCAGGAGGGAAATGGCTGCTGGGGCCAAGGCAGCAGGTGGAGGTGAAGCACAACCCTTAAGCCTCAGCTGCTCACCCCTGGACGAAGGAGGTGTTTCTTGGCGGCCAAACTCAGGAGACTCACCAGAAAAGACTTCGGTATATGATGCAAGTTTTGCTCGCTGGAGATCACAAGAGCATTCACCCGTGCCTCATCATGGGTGAGGAGAGCAGCCTGCACCATCTCCCACAAGAGCATTCATCCGTGCCTCATCGTGGGTGAGGAGAGCAGCCTGGACCATCTCCCAAGAGGTATGTTTAACAGTGAGGCATGTACACAAGCAGGAAGCAGCACTACAGTCACCAGGAGACATTTTACATAAAACTGGCAACAAAATACTGCTGCTGGCCAGAATGGAGATCAGGCTTCAGCAGGATCCCAGCAAGGTGCTCTCTTTACTTCTTTGTGTGATTTTGAGAATACTTCAGTAGCCAAGGGGAACGCTCAAGAGAAAGTGTCATATCTATGCAAACCTTCCTGCAGGGGTGAGCTGAAAAGTGAACATGTAGTTACCACGACTCCTTGGAGAAGAGAGACACCATTAGTAGTTTGTCTGGTGAGGAAAGCTCCACCAGTCATGCTGCTTGTGCAGGAGAAGACTTCAGTGTTGTCCTCCAGGCCTTTTTGCAGCGGGTACTCTGGATCAAGCAGCAGACCCAAGTGTCTTGCATGTGTGTGTGTGTGTGTGTGTGTGTGTGTGTGTGTGTGTGTGTGTGTGTGTGTGTGTGTGTGTGTGTCTGGCTGGACGTTTAGATCAGCACAGGGGTCACAACACATCATAATAAGTATGGGTAGTATCTGGGAGAGTCTTGCATGTGTGTGTGTCTGTGTGTCTGTGTCTGTGTATGTGTGTGCGTGTGTGTGTGTGGCTGGTGACCGAGCACAATGCTTAACATCTTTCAGGGAGGGACACATGATATCCTTTCCATCACACTTGCACATTCTGCCCGATTCTCCTCTTTTTTCTTCTCATGGCCCTCAACATTTCCCAAGAGAAAGTCTTCACAAGAAGAAAAGGTACTAAACATCACAGTAAATTAGAAAAAAAAAACGTTTTATTTCCACTTACATAGCCAGATGTCTTTTTATGTACCTGAAAAGAGATGAATTATTGGTATATATATGCCTTTGTGCAGTTGTAGTGGTAGTAGTAATAGCAGAAATAACAGTAATATTAGTAGTAGTAGTAGTAGCAGATATAACAGTAGTAATAGAAGTAGTAGTAGTTAGTAGTAGTTAGTAGTAGTAGTAGTAGTAATAGTAGCAACAGCAGTAGAAATGGTTGTAATAATAACAGTAGTGGTAGAGTAACACCATTTTAGCGAGTCTGTTGTGGGGTAGGCTCCTGCAGGTCATTTCCTCCCCTCTGCTCTGCCACACAGCTCCAACACCTGTCACTTCCTTTCGTATGTCAGCTACAGGCAACACATGAGAGGGAAAAATAGGTGTTGGGACTGTGTGCCAGAGCAAAGGGGAGGAAAGGACCTTTGATAAACCAACGCCCCAATGGACTCGCTAAAATGGTTACACTTTACATAGTAGTAAGCCACGTTGATATTGAATGTATGTGGGTTGCATATGCTTAGTAGTCTGAAAATTGACTCTCTCTCTCTCTCTCTCTCTCTCTCTCTCTCTCTCTCTCTCTCTCTCTCTCTCTCTCTCTCTCTCTCTCTCTCTCTCTCTCTCTCTCTCTCTCTCTCTCTCTCTCTCACAGGACCCACAGGATGTCCCCCACAGTATTTTTTTTTTTACAACAAAGGAGGCAGCTCAAGGGCACACTAAAAAAGAAAACAATAATAAAAAAAAGCCCGCTACTCGCTGCTCCTAAAAAAGATACAAAAGAGGTGGCCGAAAGGAAGATCAAATACGGGAGAAGAGGTGTCCTGATACCCTCCTCTTGAAAGAGTTCAAGTCGTAGGCAGGAGAAAATACAGATGAAGGAAGATTGTTCCAGAGTTTACCAGCGTGAGGGATGAAAGAGTGAAGATGCTGGTTAACTCTTGCATAAGGGGTTTGGACAGTATAGGGATGAGCATGAGTAGAAAGTCGAGTGCAGCGGGGCCGCGGGAGGGGGGGAGGCATGCAGTTAGCAAGTTCAGAAGAACAGTCAGCGTGGAAATATCGATAGAAGATAGAAAGAGAGGCAACATTGCGGCGGAATTTAAGAGGTAGAAGACTGTCAGTATGTGGAGGAGAGCTGATGAGACGAAGAGCCTTAGCCTCCACTCTGTCCAGAAGAGCTGTGTAAGTGGAGCCCCCCCACACATGAGATGCATACTCCTTACGAGGGCGGACAAGGCCCCTGTATATGGACAGCAACTGTGCAGGGGAGAAGAACTGGCGGAGACGGTACAGAACGCCCAGCCTCGAGGAAGCTGATTTAGTAAGAGATGAGATATGAAGTTTCCAGTTGAGATTTTGAGTTAAGGATAGACCGAGGATGTTTAGTGTTGAGGAAGGTGATAGATGGGTGTTGTCAAAGAATAGGGGATAGTTGTTTGGAAGATTGTGTCGAGTGGATAGGTGGAGAAACTGTGTTTTTGAGGCGTTAAAGGACACCAGGTTCTTCTTGCCCCAATCGGAAATAACAGTAAGGTCTGAGGCTAAGCGTTCTGCAGCCTCCAGCCTTGAGTCGTTAAGTTCCTGAAGGGTGAGTCTTCTACTAAAAGAAGTTGAGTAATGCAGAGTGGAATCATCGGCGTAGGAATGGATAGGACAGTTCGTTTTGGAAAGAAGATCATCAATGAACAACAGAAAAGAGTGGGAGATAGGACAGAACCCTGTGGGACACCACTGTTAATAGATTTAGGGGAAGAACAGTGACCGTCTACCACGGCAGAAATAGAACGGTCAGAAAGGAAACTGGAGATAAAGGTACAGAGAGAAGGATAGAAACCGTAGGAGGGTAGTTTAGAAAGCAAAGATTTGTGCCAGACCCTATCAAAAGCTTTTGATATGTCCAGCGCAATAGCAAATGTTTCACCGAAACGGCTAAGAGAGGATGACCAAGAGTCAGTTAAGAAGGCTAGGAGATCACCAGTAGAACGCCCTTTGCGGAACCCATACTGGCGATCAGATAGAAGGTCAGAAGTGGAAAGGTGCTTTTGAATCTTCCGGTTAAGGATTGATTCAAAAGCTTTAGATAGACAAGAAAGTAAAGCTATAGGACGGTAGTTTGAGGGATTGGAGCGGTCACCCTTCTTAGGTACAGGCTGTATGAAGGCATACTTCCAGCAAGAAGGAAAGGTAGATGTTGACAGGCAGAGGCGAAAGAGTTTGACCAGGCAGGGTGACAGCACGGAGGCACAGTTTTTAAGGACAATAGGAGGCACTCCATCAGGTCCATAAGCCTTCTGAGGATTGAGGCCAGAGGGCATAGAAAACATCATTTTGAAGAATCTTTATAACAGGCATAAAGGAGTCAGAGGGGGGATGAGTAGGAGGAATATGCCCAGAATCGTCCAGAGTGGAGTTTTTAGAAAAAGTTTGAGAGAAGAGTTCAGCCTTAGAGATAGATGAGACGGCAGTGTTGCCGTTCGGACTGAGGAGTGGAGGGAAAGATGAAGAAGTGAAGTTGGAGGAGATGTTTTTGGCTAGATGCCAGAAGTCACGGGAAGTTAGAGAAAGCAAGGTTTTGGCATTTTCTATTAATGAAAGAATTTTTGGTTAGTCGGAGAATAGATTTGGCACGATTTCGGGCAGAAATGTAAAGTTCATAATTAGCATTAGTTTGAAGGCTCTGGTACCTTTTGTGAGCTACCTCTCTATCATTGACAGCACGAGAACAAGCGTGATTAAACCAAGGCTTTTTAGCGTGAGGAGTAGAGAAAGAACGAGGAATGTATGCCTCCATTCCAGAGACAATCACCTCTGTGATGCGCTGAGCACACACAGAGGGTCTCTATCCTGGAAGCAATAATCATTCCACGGGAAATCGGAAAGTACATCCTCAGGTCGTCCCACCGAGCTGAAGCAAAATGCCAGAAGCATCGCCTCTTCGGTGGGTCCAGAGGGTGTACAGGAGCGATAGGACAGGAGGCAGAAATAAGATTGTGATCGGAGGAGCCCAACGGAGAGAACAGTTTGACAGAATAAGCAGAAGGGTTTGAGGTAAGGAAGAGGTCTAGAATGTTGGGCCGGTCTCCAAGACGGTCGGGAATACGTGTAGGGTGCTGGACCAACTGCTCTAGGTCGTTGAGGATAGCAAAGTTGTAGGCTTGTTCACCAGGATGGTCAGTGAAAGAGGATGAAAGCCAAAGCTGGTGGTGAACATTGAAATCTCCTAGGATGGAGATTTCAGCGAAGGGAGAGTGGGTCAAGATGTGCTCCACTTTAGAATTCAAATAGTCAAAGAATTTTACATAGTTGGTAGAGTTAGGTGAGAGATAAACAGCACAGATGTATTTAGTAATAGAATGACAATGAAGTCTTAGCCAGATGGTGGAAAATTCAGAAGAGTCAAGGTCGTGGGCACGAGAGCAAGTGATGTCGTTGCGCACCTAGGCGCAACATCCAGCTTTGGATTGAAATTTAGGATAGAGATAGTAGGAGGGAACAGAGTAGAGATTGCTGTCAGTAGCCTCAGAAACCTGTGTTTCGGTAAGGAAGAGAAGGTGGTGAGGTTTAGAGGAGGAGAGATGATGTTCCACAGAATGAAAATTAGAGCGAAGACCGCGAATGTTGCAGAAATTGAGAAGAAAGAGGTTCGAGGAGTTATCAAGACACCTCTCGGGTCGGCAGCCAGAAGGGGAGTCCTCCCTGGGGGAATTTGTGGTCCCCCCCCAGTCGGGGACTCCGAGGCTTGGTGTATGTGCGCCATTTTGAAATTTTAATTTTGGGAATAGGTGTATATGTTGTGTGAATGTAGTGTGGTGTGGATAAAGAGAGGATCTGTCTTTAGAGAGCATGCTGAACTACTCTCCGGTGTTGGTGAGACAATAGGGAAACGGTTAGTGAGGACATGGGAAGGGTTTTTGGAGGGCTTCAGCTCCCTTCTCACCTCCCATAGACCTCACCGGGAGTGGGTTGCGCTGTGCGGTTTGTTTACAAACCACACAGACACATGCCCCCCCAGATATATAAGACCCCCTCCCCCTTACTCTCTGAAGCAACACCACCCTTGGCATATGCTCCCTGTTAGTAGAGTGTGTGTGTGTGTGTGTGTGTGTGTGTGTGATTACCTGGTTGTAGTACACATGATTTGAGAAAAACTTGTATTGTCATGTCTTCATATCTGTTTCTGTTCAATTTTGCTTTGAATTTAAGGTGTGTGTGTGTGTGTGTGTGTGTGTGTGTGTGTGTGTGTGTGTGTGTGTGTGTGTGTGTGTGTGAGAGAGAGAGAGAGCATACCCCTGGACTTTGATCAGGAGAACAATAAAATGTATTAAGAAATATGTTAATAAATAAATAAAATCAAAAGATAACTGTGTGTAATCTTCCCCCTGAGAGAGAGAGAGAGAGAGAGAGAGAGAGAGAGAGAGAGAGAGAGAGAGAGAGAGAGAGAGAGAGAGAGAGAGAGAGAGAGAGAGAGAGAGAGAGAGAGAGAGAGAGAGAGAGAGAGAGAGAGAGAGAGAGAGAGAGAGAGGCTGGCTCTGAGGGTCTTAGGAGCGAAATTCAGCTTTCAAAGTGAGTTTCCTCCTAACTTTGCTGCTAAGTTCTAGAAGTCGCGAGTTTACTGCTAGGAATCGCGACTTTACTGCAACACTCGCCGAAAATGTAGAAGTCCTCGTGGAGGACTTTTAGCGCCTTAAAAGCTAAAATTTCTGATGTCGCATTCAATATAATAACGATAATTGCAGCTGAGTGACGGTCCTCGCGCATTAATTATCGTGTCAGACGTGTTGTGCCAATAAAACTACTGACTCCGAGCCGGTGATAAGGGTTACACGAGACATTAACGCCGCAATATAAGAGAGATAAGTGGTGAAGCGGCCGCGGGCGTCGTTGTCGGAGAGGCAGGGCCCCTGGAGCCAGGCCCATGGAGTTGTTCAAAATGCAAGAAAGACGAGTATAGTACTATTAAAAATAAAAATACGACAACCGACTAATAGCCTTTTCCATTTAGCGTAACCCGTTTCTGGGTCATGATCTGTAGAGTCCCTTGATAGATAGAGTCCCGACAGCCTAAGATTTGGACGCCATTATTGGCCCTGTCTTCGCCGCGAGACCGTGTGCTAGTGTTTGAAAAGCGCGGCGAAAACACAGGGCCAATAATGGCGTCCAAATCTTAGGTTGTCGGGACTCTATGAGGGACTCTACAGATCACGACCCAGAAACGGGTTACGCTAAATGGAAGATGCTATAACAGAGCGATGATCCAATCAAGCCCAAGACCAAGATAAACAGCTGTTCCGTCACTAGGGATGGGCAAGTACCGTTAATTTGAGTACCGATAGTACTGGTACCGAAAACTCAAGTACCGTTAGTACCGGTACCGGTACCGGTACCCAAAGGAGTTTTTTTTTTCTTAATGACTTCTGATGAAATTCCCAAACAAATTTCCTGTAGAGAAAACTCTCTCTTCATTGAACTTAATATCAACTAGAGTAGAAATGCAACGTTTAGGAGCCTTCTGATTAATGTAAAATCACTTAGGTTTAAGGACAGACCACCTAGTCTGTACCATGGGGTCTGTGTGGTCTAATTTTCTATGTAAATCTATGTAAATCTCTCTCTCTCTCTCTCTCTCTCTCTCTCTCTCTCTCTCTCTCTCTCAGTCAGCGCGCGACCTTCCTCAGTCAGCGCGCGACCTTCCTCAGTCAGCGCGCGACCTTCCTCAGTCAGCGCGCGACCTTCCTTGGGTTCACACGTGACTTTGCCCCGCTGCTGTGTGGTGCCAACTCGCTCTTTCCTCTGTTTTCCTCTGCTTTCGCGGTGTGAGGCGTTCTGTGCTTCTGTGTAACTGCTGCTGTACTGAAGGACTACATAACCTGGAGGATTACCCTGCCTTCTACTACAGACCGCTAAGTGTTCTGATTTAGTATTTACTTAGTTAGATAGTGATCCACAGTTACTCCTAGGACAAGTGTATTAAGCTTCCCACATCTACACTAAATTCAACATTCTTTCACGCCAACCCAGTGCTACACGGTTTTATATTGCTTTTGTGTTTTTTATATTGCTTTTGTGTTTTCTTCTCCTTCTATTATTAGGATACTTTACTGTGTTGTGATAATAGGACTACGTGAATCAGGCGCGCCAAGCTACGTTAATTTCTAAGTCCCGCACAAAACACTAGATAATCCACTTTCCGCGCAAACCTAGTGAACACAGTTATTATCTTCTTTACATAAGTGATTTCTCAGTATATTAATATTGGCCTATGTTTTGTCTTGGTGTGTAGAAATAACCGCGCCTTTTACCCGAGACACACCCTTTTCCCTGGGAATTGACCTGACTGCGACCTCACAGCAGCTGTGGTTTGTTTTCCTAGATACACATTTTTGACCTGACGACCTCACCGCAGCTGTTGGTTTGTTTTCCTAGATACACATTTTGACCTGACGACCTCACAGCAGCTGTTGGTTTGTTTTCCTAGATACACATTTTTGACCTGACGACCTCACCGCAGCTGCGTACTTTGTTATCGTCTTAACGCGCCTAATTGTTTCCGTCTTGCCTCGCCCATATCTTCACCATGACGTCCCTCAAGCGTTGTTCTAGGTGTGGCCTTCGCATGGCCAAGCAGTACTTTCTTTCCAAGGACGTTTGTAGGTTCTGCGTTAAGACTCAGAAGGATGATCAGAGGATCATAGAGTTAGAGAATAGGGTTACGACTCTCGCCGCCCAGGTACACTTACTGGTTAGTGCAGCAGCAACAAGCCCCGCCTCCTCCTCCTCCCCTTCCTCTTCTTCCTCATCCTCCTCCCCCTCCTCTTCCTAATCTTCCTCGTCCTCCTCCCCTAGAGAATAGTCATCAACCACAAAGCACCCCCTCCCATCCGCCTCCTCCTCCTCCTCCACCATCTCCGATCTCCCCCTTCCCACCCTCCTTCTCTTCTTCCTCCTCGTCCTCCTCCTCCTCCTCCTCCTCGCCTTCCTCCTCCGTCCCCCCTCTCCCCTCTCCCCGCCCACCCTCCTCCTCCTCCTCCTCTCCCTCCTCCTTGTCCTCCGCCTCTTCGCTCGTCCCTCCCTCCCACACTTGTCCTTCACCTTCCCTTCCACATCTTACTCCTCCCTCTCCTCGTCCTTCCCTCCCTCCCCCACCTCACTCTCCCTTTCACCTACTCCTCCTTCCTCCTCCTCCTCCTCCTCCTCCTCCCCCTCCTCCTCCTCCGCCTCAAATTCCTCGCCTTCCTCTTCCGTCCCCCCTCTCCCCTCTTCCCGCCCACTCTCCCCCTCCTCCTCCTCCTCTCCCTCTTTCTCCTCCTTGTCCTCCGCCTCCTCGCTCGTCCCTCCCTCCAACACCTGTCCCTTACCTTCCCTTTCCCCCTCTTCCTCCTCCCTCTCCTCGTCCATTCCTCCCTCCACCACCTCACCCTCCCTTTCTCCTTCTTCCTCTTCCTCCCCCTTTCCCCCTTCCACCTCTTCCACAATTTCTCCTCGTTCTTCACAGCAGGTCCCTCCTCCTTCCTGCTCTCCCTCCCCTTCACCCACCCCTCCTGGCCCCCCTTCCGACCGTCGGGTTCTTGTTGTTGGTGATAGTCAGGTTCGTTATGTTGACAGGTATTTTTGCTCCAAGGATAAGAACAGGACGAGGGTGTGTTTCCCAGGGGCAGGGGTGGGCCATATATCAGACAGGATTGAGGCGTGTATGGCAAGCGAGGGATCGAACCCCATTGTCTTTCTCAGCTGTGGCGGAAACGACGTTTCTCGTGTGCCAAGCGAGGACCTTCTCAGGCGTTTTAGAGAATTGTTAGGCAGGATACGTGACGCTGACGGGTCACCAGTAGTGTGTGGCGTCCTGCCAAGGAGGGGCGTTGGCGATGGATGGCTGTCCAGGGCGATAGCAGTGAACAGCAGACTTGCTGAGCACTGCGAGCGCAATGGGTGGCTGTTCGTCGACAATTGGGACCTCTTCTTTGGCAACGACGCCCTCTACGCCCGTGACGGGATACACTTGACGTTCAAGGGTGTTGAGGCTCTCTCAGACTCCCTTGAGCGAGCACTTGGTACCCTGAGGGATTTTTTAGTATAGGCGAGGGGGGGAGGAGTAATGGGAGCAATGGGAGGAGTAATGGGAGGGGACATCTAGCTCATAATATAACCAGGCAGCTTAGAAGTAATTCTGGAGGAGTAACAGAGGACGGGCTAAGAATCTTCTATACTAACAGCAGGAGCCTCAGAAACAAGATAGACTTACTAAGGGGTGAAGCTTGTTCAGAAAATTTTGACATAATAGCGATCACTGAGACATGGATAGACTTTGCAAATAGAAATTTTAGGTCAGAATTTGAAATAACGGGTTATCAGATGTTTCACAAAGACAGAAGGGCAGAAAGGGAGGTGGAGTTGCGCTATATGTTAAAGACTCACTTAAATGTTTAGTTAACAACTCAGTCAAAACTAACATGGATTCAGAATCAGTTTGGGTGGACGTTTACAAAGGAAAGAAAAACTAACTCTAGGAGTTATATACAGGCCACCCAACCTTAACAGGCAGGACACGAGTATATTACTACAGGAGATTGGCAGGGCGAGTATGAGTAGAAATGTCTGCGTAATGGGGACTTTAATTATAGGAATATAGACTGGGAAGATCTAGTGGGTGACCTGGAAGCCGAGGACTTTCTTGAAGTTATACAAGATAATTTCCTTAAGCAGGTAGTTACTGAGCCTACCAGAGGAGATAACATATTAGACTTAGTCCTAACCAATAATGGGAACTTGCTACGTGAGTTGGAGGTGGGCGGAGAGTTAGGAAATAGTGATCACAGAACGGTTCGTTTTAGGTTAGACTGGGCGGTAACCCGTGATCCAAACCCAGTGTTAGTGCCAGATTTTAGAAGAGCAAACTACGAGGGGCTTCGAAGATATCTTGAAGGGGTAAACTGGGATAATTTAGGGATTCATGAGGGCCAGAACTGCGAATTGGAGAGCCAGGAGAACCAGGTAGAAATGTCTTACAATAATTTAGTTAGAGTAATAGTAGAGGGGCAAGAACAGCATATACCACAGCGAACACTTAGAAAAGAAAACAATGATCCTAAGTGGATGACTCGTGGACTAAAACACGAGATTGGGTTAAAGAAGGGAATTTATCAGAAAATAAAGAATGGGGAAACACATCTCAGGGGCCGGTACGTCGAACTATCTAGATTAGTTAAGAAAAACACCAGGATAGCAAAAAAGAACTATGAGATCAGAGTAGCAAATGAGGCGAAAAGTAATCCTAAGGGCTTCTTTCAGATGTATAGAACAAAAACACGGGAGAAAATTGGACCGCTGAAATCAAACACAGGGGCTAGTAGAAAATTACGAAAATATGAGCACATTGTTGAACGACTACTTCCTTTCAGTATTCACACAGGAGGATCGAACGACTATACCGGAAAGAGTTCAGGTGTACGAGGGCGGGGATGGCGATAAATTGAGGGATATAATCATTACCAGGCAAGTAGTTCAGGATGAGATAGATAAGCTTAAGAAGAACAAGTCGCCAGGTCCTGACGGGATATTTCCGAGGGTATTAAAGGAGCTAGGTGATATAATCAGTGACCCACTAACCGACATCTTTAAGATGTCGGTAAATACTGGCTATGTGCCGAGCCTATGGAAAGTAGCTAATGTGACGCCGATTTTTAAAAAGGGGGACAGGTCAGTTGCTTCAAACTATCGCCCAAATAGCTTAACATCGGTTATAGGGAAGATGCTGGAGTCCATAATAGCCAGGAACATTCGGGAGCATTTAGAGAAACATAGCTTAATTCACGACTCGCAGCATGGGTTCACAAAAGGTAGGTCATGCCTCACCAATCTCTTGTCCTTCTACAATAAAGTATTTGAGGCGGTTGACAGAGATGAAAATTATGATGTAATCTATCTTGATTTTAGTAAAGCGTTTGACAAAGTTCCTCACCAACGACTGTTGCTTAAATTACAGGCTCACGGAGTAGAGGGTAAAGTTTTGAACTGGGTCAAGGCGTGGCTTAGCAATAGGAAGCAAAGAGTGCAAATCAATGGTAAAAGATCTGACTGGGGATGTGTTACGAGTGGGGTCCCACAAGGTTCGGTATTAGGTCCACTTTGTTTATTATTTATATCAATGACTTAGACACAGGAATTAGTAGTGATGTTAGTAAATTTGCAGATGATACCAAGATCGGTAGAGTAATTGAGTCGGATCAGGACGCTAGTATTCTCCAAGGTGAACTCAACAGATTATATAACTGGGCGGATAAATGGCAGATGGAGTTCAATGTAGGGAAGTGCAGTATTCTGAGTGTAGGTAGGAACAACCCTCACATAACTAGTGCTTAAATGACACTCTCATAAGTAGGTCTGGGTGCGAGAGGGATTTAGGGTCTTAGTGAGCTCTGATCTCCGTCCAAGGGCACAATGCATTCAAGCTAGAAATCGAGCTAATAGGGTACTGGGATTTATTTCAAGGAGCGTAAGCAACAGAAGCCCCAGTCTTCCTCAAACTATATTTAGCATTAGTTAGACCTCATCTTGACTATGCGGTTCAGTTCTGGTCACCCTACTATAGAATGGATATCAAAATGTTAGAATCGGTGCAGAGGAGGATGACTAAGATGATTCAGGGGTTGAGAAACTTGCCATACGAGGAAAGACTCAAACAGTTAAACTTGCATTCTCTAGAAAGGCGAAGGGTGCGTGGAGACATGATCGAGGTTTATAAATGGATGAAGGGCTTTAATAAGGGAGACATTCATAAGGTTTTGTTGGTAAGAGAACCGGGTAGGACACGAAGTAACGGGTTTAAACTGGATAAATTCAGATTCAACAGGGACATAGGCAAAAATTGGTTTACTAATAGGGTGGTGGATGAGTGGAATAGGCTTAGCAGTCATGTGGTGAGTGCCAATACAATTGTCACATTCAAAAATAGACTAGATAAATTCATGGACAGCGATATTAGGTGGGGTTAGATACACGGGAGCTTAGGGTCAAAGGAGCTGCCTCGTGCGGGCCTGCCGGCCTCTTGCAGACTCCTGCGTTCTTATGTTCTTATGTTCTTATGTTCTCTCTCTCTCTCTCTCTCTCTCTCTCTCTCTCTGAATGAAGTGAATATTTATTTTTTCGAGAAAAAAAATAGCATGTATAGTTATTATGGATGTACTCGATCATAGTCTAATAACAATAAAAATATTTATTAGCAACCTAAAAAAGAAAAAGAATCGGACATGAAGAATTATCCAGTAACTCCAATAAATAAATAAAATAATGGAAACGGGAGCTGTGATGGAAACGGAAAGCAGGACAAAATGGTGGGAACTTGGGGAGACGGTCAGCGGGGCAGTGACTCAGCGTCTACACACAGGGCCCATACCACATGGAGGCGGGCGAGCGCCGAGCGTCACTAAGATCCTAACGGCAATGCGCAGTGCCGAGTGATCATTAAGCTTCCCGGAACCCAAGTGATCATGATGCTTCGCGGTACCAGTACCGATATCAGTTATCGATACCAGTACCGGCGAGTGATCATTAAGTCTCCCGGAATCCAAGTGATCATGATGCTTCGCGGTACCAGTACCGATACCAGTTATCGGTACCAGGTACCGGTACCTGGTATCGGTACTGGTACCGCGAAGCATCGTGATCACTTGGGTTCCGGGAAGCTTAATGATCACTCGGCGGGCCTCCTCCTCCTGTCATGGAAGGATCAGGGGCAGACAGAGGGCCTCCTCGTCCTCCAAGAAGGAACTTCCGGAACCGCCGTGATGTGCTAAATGAGAATAGTGACTCAGAACTTGTAAGAAGATATAGACTAGACCATTGGTTCCCAACCTGGGGGTAAATTACCCCCTGGGGGTAATTTAGCAATTTTTCGGGGGTAATGGAGGGGTGACAGAAAAATGTTAAGAATTCTGAAAATCAAGTAAGCATTGGTATTAGGATTAATGTTAACTTAGTCTTAGTATTTTAAGTTGTAAAGTAAACCTATTATAAGTAAGTAACAAAGCTAAACCAAATAACAATAAATATCAAAAACTAATATACAGTATTAGAAAAGAAAAAATATATAGCTAAGTGTGTGGTAACCGAAAAGTATTTTCACAAGTATGCTTCAGGACACAAGTCACTCAGTAACCCCGATGACTCATTTTGTGAAAGGGGTAACATGCTTAATGTGGCATGCTAAATTGGGTAACAAGCTGAAAAAGGTTGGGAACCACTGGACTAGACAAATGGGGAATACTTTTCGTGACTGATTTGGTTAGAGAGGCTCTGGAAAGCCCTACCAAGAGAAACATGGCCCTCACCCCAGAGATGAAGGTTTTGGTAACGCTAAGGTATCTTGCTACTGGAAAAATGCAACTTTGTAATAGTGATGACCTTGGAGTGTCGCAGTCATCAGTTAGTAATGCAATAACACAGACACTTCGTGCTCTGGCTGTCACACACATCGCCACACAGTTCATCAAGTTCCCCTTGGATCACAATGAACTTGAGCAAATTGCAAGTGATTTTCAAGGAGTGGCAAATTTTCCTGGGGTTGTAGGAGCAGTTGATGGAACCCATATCAAAATAATAGCTCCAAAACAGTTTGAAGGAGATTATGTGAATAGGAAAAATTACCATAGTGTTAACATCCAGTTTGTGGTTGATGCAAATGACAAAATTATGGATGTTGTTGCTAAATAATGGTTCTGTTCATGATGCCAGAGTCTGGAATAATTGCGGACTGAAGGAGTTGTTTGAGGGCAACCGCATTCCAGACAAGTACCACCTGCTAGGGGACAGCGGGTATCCCTGCAAGCAATACCTGCTAACCCCTTACCTTCGTCCGCACCCTGGTCCACAGACTCAGTACAACAGGTTCGGTGATGTTGACTTATTATTGTAGGTAAAATATTTTACAGGCACTTCCATTTGACCCTATTTTGAATTTTATAATGAAATATTAGACTGGCCAGTGTCCCCTTTCCTAACCCTGGGGTCGTGACCTCAAGTGGGGTCGGCAGGCATTTTTCCTGGGTTCGCCAAGACCTAAAAATGTCAAACATGGTGTAATTATATTATAATAGCACGTATACAACTAAACTAGTGGGGTCATGGTCATGTCTAGAGGTGCATGTGCTAGTGGAATGGTCATAAAGACACAAAAAAAAAGCATATAACAGACTTGGACCAACAACCATTGATTCCCTTGTAGTACGGCATAAATAGTAGAAGATAGTTTTACATATTGAGAGGGAATTCACATATATTACTTGATGAAGCCTCTATTGTTGTCCAGTACTTTCCTACAGAACTGACCAATTTAAAGAGGAAACCTAATTCCCTCAGCTCCACTAATTTAAGTGATATTGAAAAAATAATAGAATACCTGGGTAGCTGTTTTATGCCTCACTGCATCTAATAAAGCCCCTCCTGCCTTACCTAACCTAAATCAATAACTGCCGTCAAAGATGAATAAAAGTTAAATAACCTAATCTGGCTATCAAACATATTATAGTAACCTCTTGCCGATTAGTCTTTTGAGTCCCATGTATTTTTTTCCTTTACTAGAGATAAATATACAAAGCACTACCTACCCAAAGAGCTAGAATTCACATAACATAGCTAAGTAATGACGCATTGCGGGATGGTCCAGTCAATTAGAATAGTTGTTGTTATAGTAAATGACCCTAACCGTTTTAGTAGGAGCTAACTCTAAATGTGTGATGCTGCTATGAGTGTCAATTTCAAAAATAGCAGCTATCACAAATGATAAAAGAAGTGCCTCTAAACCATTTCATGGATGCTATTTTTTTTCATTAACCATTTCCACTAATAATGTTATCCGATAAACACAACTTTACCCCAACTCCCCACCCACACCCTTTCAGCAATCTTCGATCTACATTCATCCACACCACAACCTTACCCTTAACCTACTGTACCTTACACACGAAAATCCCCCTTCACACACCCAATAACACCCCCATAATTCTCCTCTTTAAGTGGGTACCTGGGTAAAATTAGGGAAGGAATAAGTAGAACAGTTCTATTTACTTAGGTAGTGTTAATATTGTCCTTTGAGAAGGCCAAGAAAACAATGACGAATAAACAATCTAAAGTAACTCCTTTATGTTAATTTTAAGGGAATAGCCATATTCAGATGCAAGGTTTTCATTACATCACAAGGTTTACTGGAAGTGGATATTTAACTCTTCCTTGCAGGATGAACTAATAGATTACCATATTTGAAAGTGGTTGCAACCCATTTTTAATTGAAATTACAAACACTATAGATTTTTGCTGACTGTTTTATAATTGTAAGTATTGTATGGGATTTTTATGTGAGTAAACACTTTTAATATCGACATCATACGTTCATTGACTTCCTTGGCCTATACCTAATAAAACAGTAACAAAACCAAGTTTAGTTTTATATATCTTGATCTCATAGGGCACACAAAGCAACAAGAAATATTGTTGAGAGGGTGATTGGACAACTGAAAAGAAGGTTTCATGTGCTCCACAGTGAAGTGAGGGTTGCGCCAGGCAAAACATATCAAATTGTTGTTGCCTGTGCCATGTTGCACAACCTATTTAAGGACATGAACATCCACATGCCACAAGACGAGTATGATGTTCATGGAGATGGACCTGCAGCAGGTGACCACAACCCTATGCCACCAGCATTACCTGCTGGACCACGTGCCGGATTAGTATTCCGAGATGCATTCGTCAATGCATATTTTAAGTAAGTAATATGGTGCAGTGCTTGGGCATATAAAGTCACTTCCATTACATGTATATATACACTGGTAAACTCTGGAACAGTCTTCCTTCGTCTGTATTTCCTCCTGCCTACGACATGACCTCTTTCAAGAGGAGTGTATCAAGACACCTCTCCACTTGAAATTGACCTCTTTTTGGCCACTTCACTTATTTTTATAGGAGCAGAAATTAGTGGGCTTTTTTCCTACACTTACTTTTTGTTACCCATGAGCTGCTTTCTTTGCTGTAAAAAAAGCAAACAAATGAAAAAATTACTTAGTACACAACTAGGAATAGACACCTCCAAACACAATCTTATTACTGATAATCTGTTTTCATTGTTTTTCAGTCCACTTGCTTAAGGACAGTAAGTTAGTGGAAGTCAGGTGGTAGAAGGTAACCCTTAAACAACTCCTTAATACGGAATTATTCCTGTCTCAGGCATCATGAACAAGACCCGACCACTTAGCAGCAGCATCAAGAATTCTTCAACCAGATGTTAACACTATGGTAGATTTTTCCTATTCACATAGTCTGATATCAGCTCCATCAATCACCCCTACAACTCCTGGAAAATTCGCCACTCCTTGTAAATCACTTGCAGTTTGCTTAAGTTCATTGTGATCCAAGGGGAACTTGAACTGGGGAGCAATTTGTTGGGTGAAGTAGCCATGGCATGAAGTGTCTGTGTTATTGCATTACTAACTGATGACTGCGACACTCCCAAGGTCATCACTACTACAAAGTTGCATTTTTCCAGTACCAAGATACCTTAGTGTTACCAAAACTTTCATCTCTGGGGTGAGGGCCATGTTTCTCTTGGCAGGGCTTTCCAGAGCCTCTCTAACCAAATCAGTCACGAAAAGTATTCCCCCTTTGTCTAGTCTATATCTTACAAGTTCTGAGTCATTATACTCATTTAGCACATCAACTATTTATACTGTCATAAGAGGCATGATGCACTGCACTCCGTTATCTGTTTATTTCTTGACGAACGAAACACAAGTATTCAGGAAAGTTATATATTTTGTCTCATTTCTTTTTTTCTCAATTTTTTTACAATAACAAAAAGGAACACAACTCTTTAGGAAAATGAAATGTCATTTTGATAATACAGATAGCTATGCAATAAATATATTTTTCACCACAGTTGATTTACACTAATCATTATTGAAAAACAAAGATGATTACATGGTACCGGAACTATAGTATTTCCACGAGAACTGGTTGGTGGGGTAGTGGCGGCTGCAAGGTCATCTAAGCCCCGTACCTTGCCACACACTCTCAACACCTCCCTTTCTCTTATATGTCAGCTATTTACTACCTTTAAACGAATTTAATTAGATAATTGGATAGCATAATAAGGTCATATATATAGTGTTAAGATTGTTTTGTTTTTAGGGTTATAACAAAGATTTTGTAAAAATACCACAACACTACCCTACCTGCCAGTTTCTTGTGGAAATACTATACAGAAACAGTCTTGTTGTGCTTAGAGAGGACATGACATACAGCAACATATTTTTTTTTACCTATCACAGGCAACAACAGTTATGCATCTATCAAAGTCTAGCTTGGTAAGTTATGTTTCAATCACATATAAATACTTTAATGTTTTTGCTCATGTTTAACAGTCAATTAGAGGAATTCCTACTTCCCATCACATAAAACAAGTTTTGTATCATCACAGTCAGGTAGAGAAAGTCTAGTTCTATTACATCATAATAAAAGTTTTCTTTCAGGTAAGTATATAACATCTCCACATCACAGCTTACAGGTTTTGTATTATCACAGTAAAAAAGGAGTCAATCCATTAAAGGTTATACGTATAAGTTTAGCGCTATGACAACCATGGGCGTTGTATCATACCCCAACAGTCAAGCCAGAGCTTGCATCCCATCCTGACAGTCAAGCCAAGGTCTGCGTCCCACTCCTCATCAGTTCAGCCAGGGCCTGCGTACTACTCCAACAGTCAAGCCAGGGTCTGCATCCCACCCAAGCAGTCAAGCCAAGGTCTGCATCCCACCCAGGCAGTCAAGCCAGGGTCTGCGTCCCACCCAGGCAGTCAAGCCAGGGTCTGTGTCCCACCCAGGCAGTCAAGCCAGGGTCTGCGTCCCACCCAGGCAGTCAAGCCAGGGTCTGCGTCCCACCCAGGCAGTCAAGCCAGGGTCTGCGTCCCACCCAGGCAGTCAAGCCAGGGTCTGCGTCCCACCTAGGCAGTCAAGCCAGGGTCTGCGTCCCACCCAGGCAGTCAAGCCAGGGTCTGCAGTTACTTAAAACTGTATAAATAAAAAGAGAGAGAGAGAGAGAGAGAGAGAGAGAGAGAGAGAGAGAGAGAGAGAGAGAGAGAGAGAGAGAGAGAGAGAGAGAGAGAGAGAGAGAGAGAGAGAGAGAGAGAGAGAGAGATTAAAATCATAAGAGATGGAGGAGGAGGAGAAAGAAGGAAGAGGAGTAGGAGAAGGAAAGAAGACTAGGAAGAGGAGAAGGAAAGAGGAGGAGGATAGAGGAAGGGAAGGAAGCTAAGATGGGAAATATAGAAAAGAAGGAATATGAGAAGGAAGAGAAATGGAGGAAGGAAGGCAGAGTAAGAAATGCGGAGAAGGAGAAAATGATGGAAGAATATTAGACAGGACGGGGAAACCAGGAATAGGAGGGATGAAGGAAGAAGAGGAGAAATGGGAAATGAACAGTAAGAAGAGAGAGGAGGGAAGATTATAAATGGAAGAGGATGAGGAGAAGAGAGAAAGGGATAAATATAAGGAAGAAGGAATTAGGAAAAAAAAAACTGTATAAAAGGAGGAGGAAACAATATTATAGAAAGCAGAGAAATGAGGGAAGAATCTTAGAAGAGAAGGTTATGGAAGGAGGAGGAGGAGAGAGAAAGATAAATATTAGGAAGGAGGAATAAGAAGAAAAAAAAGTATAAAATGAGGAGTAAATTATATAACAAAGAGGAGACATGAGGGAGGAATATTAGAATGGAGGAAAAACATGATCAAAGGAGAGAAGAAAGTATGGAGAGAGGATGAAGAGCAGGAGGATGATGACAGAGAGGACACACAAGGGGAGACTTGGAGGGAGGATGAAGGGCAGGAGGATGATGACAGAGAGGAGACACAAGGAAAAACATGGAGAGGATGAAGGGCAGGAGGATGATGACAGAGAGGAGATACAAGGAAAAGCATGGAGAGGATGAAGGGCAGGAGGATGATGACAGAGAGGAGACACAAGGGAAGACATGAAGGGCAGGAGGATGGAGTTTTAGATGGTAAGAATCATGCACACTACTACTACAACCACTACTACTACTACTACTACTACTACTACTACTACTACTACTACTTCTACTACTACTACTACAACAGCTATCACTACTACTACTATGCTTGGTCCTGGGCAAAGTGAGTCCTGGGTCATCCTGCCTCTGCTGCTACTGGTAAGGTCTTGGTTCCTGAGCTCCTGGCACTGTCACTGTCCTCTGCTGACCGGCACCTCACCTGTGGACGGTAAGAGGTGTGAGCCGTCTGTCTGTCAGGTGATTAGGGACTGAGCAAGGCACTGGTCCTGTTTGTGAAAAATATCTGATTCAAATAAAAAAAATCCAAACCAAACATAACAAAACCACAATAGGTCTTAACTCATAATTCATATATTCTTCCTTACTAATGATAATTCCTATACAACAAAGTGAGGCCACTTTTTGTTGATTTATACCATAGGGCACTGGCTGTCATGGGTTTGAAAATACTCTAAACTTAACCTAACAAAACCTGTTGCTCTTGACTCAGAACATTCATTTATGCTTTCTTACTAGTGAGACTTCCTGGACAACAAAATTAGGCCACTTTTTGCTGATTTATACCATAGGGTGCTGGCTATCATGGGTTTGAAGATACCCTAAACTTATCCTAATAAAACCTGTAGGTCTTGACACAGAAAATTCATATATGCTTGCTTACTAATGATACTTTCTATACAACTAAGTAAGGTTATTCTTTGTGGCTTTATACCATAAGGCAGGGGCGGATACAGGGGGGTGCTCAGGGGGCCCGGGCCCCCCTAAAAATCTCCGACCCCCCAGAAAATCTCGAGTGCATGCGGATAGTGGGTACAGAACTGACTCGCTTATAATGTGCCGCAACTATAATACGGAATGTGTCGTCGGCTGTAGGCATGTGCAGGCGCGGATACGGGGGTGGGGAGCTAGATGGCCCGGGCCCCTCCCAAAAAAATATTAGGATAACTAAAATATTTGAAATAACCATGAATTGAGAAAACATAAAATATATTTAAGATATCCCTAAAAAGCTAGAGAGCTGGGGAGCGAAGCCGGCCGCCGCTAGATAGCTCTGGACGCTGTCCTCCAAACTTTAAAAAATTCCTCCTTTAAAGGCGGTGTCACACTAGCACTTTTTCCGTCAACTTTTTCCGTCGTTTTTCTGAAAATCGTCGATGTCTTGGCTGCGGCCTGTCACACACAAACGGTGTTTCGTCTGAAACTTTCCGTCGGCACAGACCAAGGAGTGTAAACAAACATGGAGTCCACGCTGCGGCAAAGATACGCTGCTCTGAACCTAATACTGTGTATTGTGAGACTTAGACGAGCTAAACAAGCCAAAAAGCGTGCATGGATGCGCTCATGGTTGGCTCGTCGGGAAAGAGAAAATGTGTACCACAGGCTGTTAAAAGAGCTGAGTTTAGAGGATCATGAGACTCTGAAGAATTGGATCAGGTTGGACAAGAGCCAGTACCACAGACTTCTGGAGTTAGTGACACCTCTTATTGCCAGAAGTGACACCAGGATGAGGAAGGCTGTCACTGCAGGAGAGCGTTTGAGACAGGTTGAAGCCACGCGGAAAGTCTCGGTCTTGGTCTTGGAAATGTAAACAAAGGCGGAAATTTGCAGGCGGAAACGATCCTGATCGTCTGACAAATTCATGCGATAAGTTCATGCGGAATGATGAAAAGTCGACGGAAATCGCATTAATCGACGGAAAAAGTGCTAGTGTGACACCGCCTTAAGGTTCCTTGGGCTTTACTATGCGGAGGTGGACGGGATGCTCAGGCAGGATTTTTTTTTTCGGTGTCTGATGTAATTTTTCACTCTCCTGCAGGGCAGGAGAGTTAAGTCTATCAATCATAATTTTCAGAAATTTGGAATTTGTGGTCAGAAAATATTATACGGATAACATGAATAGGCTACGGCCACGTGAGCCTACGTCGTCAATGAATGTTTCTCAAAATGGATCACCTGCTCTTATTCAACTCAGCAGCTCCATTGTTCAGGTGCTGAACATACAGTAGTTACTCGGCCACTCTACACTGTCAAGCACAAAACGGTCATTAAAGGTGGTAATATAGCGGCAAAGGTCGATCTCACAGGTGCCATACGCGTCGCCTGCCACTCTCCCCGTCACAATACAGAATCATTACATACTCACCACTGTCACCAGACAAGTTCACTTGGTGCCTCTACAGTATATAGTGCTCCAATCACTTTGACTGCACCTTACACCTAAAATCAAGTAAATATTAGAGGCAAGAAGGAGAGAAGGCACAGTTACGACTTTCGCTCTCTCTCTCTCTCTCTCTGCCAGAGCCATCCCAATCTCGTATGCCTCTTCTTCCTGTCTCCCGCTACAAACACCCCTCCGCCAGTTGACAGCTTGACATCGCGGTACTCTACACACAGTTTTATGAACCCATCATTTCTCTCTCTCTCTCTCTCTCTCTCTCTCTCTCTCTCTCTCTCTCTCTCTCTCTCTCTCTCTCTCTCTCTCTCTCTCTCTCTCTCTCTCTCTCTCTCGCTACTAGGTAGAAGGATAGATAAATGTATTTTCCTTACAGTTATTTTCAGTTTTGTAATTTTCGTCGTGCAAATCATGCGAGGCTGAACAGTAATTAAGTTATTGTGGTGCCCGACACGGACTGACGCACTTATCCTAACACTTCCCTTTTGACCAACACAACAAAAATGGAAGGGAAGCAAAACACAGTGTGCGAGTGTTGGAAAATCAGAGAAGAATCACTTTATTAATAAGAGAAGACAGCTATATAGGTGCGTAACAATGTCAGGAGGCGCCGTTGCAAAGGGCAGCCATCATCATCATCAGCAGCAGCCAAACGTAAACAAACCAAGCCTGACACTCGTGCTGGACGCCGCCCACGGGACCCCGCCACCCAGCGCCCTTTCCCTCCCACTGGTGACGTGCCCTTCTAGCTGCTGGCCCATCACTGCCCCTGAAGTAGATCCTGCCCTCCAAACCCCGCCCATGCATGACCTCGCACACACCCACACCCCTCCACTGCACTCCACGCCTCCATCTTGCTTGCTTACTTACTTGGTTGTGTTGTTTAGAGGCCTCACAGTCGTGGCTGCTGCTGCTCCCGGTCCTGCTCAACAGGGCGATTTGGTCCGGTATGGTGTTGGTAGTCCTACATCTTGAGGTGTAGCCCGGCACTGGGACTGTTTGTAGCAGCTTGTCCAGCCCATTCTGTAACCTGTTTACCGGGCAACCTGTTAGGTTTGGGACTTCCTTAGGCAGGCTGTTAAAGATTCGTGGCCCTTCATGGGACAGACTGGCGGCCAGCAGGTTCCTGCTTCCACCTGCTGGGGCTCTTGTGGGGAGGGATCTTCTGCTGCACTTTCGTCCGGTCCGCTGATTGACGTGCTCTTGCACCATACTAGGCTCATTGCCAACCTACCTACATGAAAAAAGTTATCCTCAACAAAAAGTATTCAAGAATGCATTCACGAATACACTTGTGAAGTATTCATATTTGTATTGAAATTATCAGTATTTAAGAGTATTCGTATAAATATGAAGTATTTGTATTCGAATACACAGTTCTTGTATTCACCCATCCCTGTCCGCAATTCACTATTCCGCTAATCGCTAATCTGCAAATTTTCCTGCTTCGCCGGTCAGCTATCGCAAATCCGCTAATGCTAACGGTAATCATTTTTTTTAGTCCATTAATGAAGTCCGCTAACCATTTTTTAGTCCGCTAACCCTTTATTGGTAGTTGAAAACATAATTTCCGATAACATTACATTACAGTTTATATAGCCTATTTATTTATTATATATATATTTTTTTATATGAGAAGTTTTAAAAAAGCCTAACATAAAATCCTCCCTCTGGCCCAGCCTTCAAGAGGTGCATGTTTCCCTTGGCAGCTTCTCAAAGTTATCATGACATACCTTGGCAACATGCCGCACCATTCAGCGTTACGCCGCCATGGACAACTCAAGCAGATCTCACTCTCACACAGCCATGCAAAAGAGAGAGAGAGAGGTAGTGACCCTCTCTGAGGAGAGTGACGTGGCACCAGCGTCGTCTGGTGGGGAATCCCTGCGTCGCGCTCAAGTTAGAATCGATAGACTATAGTGGACTCATTTTTAGTTGAGCTATGAGACAATGAATGTGGTTAGCAGCTGCCATATCCCCTCCGCCAGTTCATCATTGAAGAAAGGCTAGCCCAAGAATCCTGACATATATCATCCTTAACTACTTGGGTGTTATTCCAGAATTCAGATGTGGTTAGCTTAGATTAATTGGTCTTTTTTATTGAGCTTTTCCGTTATTTTGAGCACTTTGTAGCATTAAACATTTAGTGGTCTGTTAGGGCAGGCTGCCTTGCTAGGCACTGCTCTGTTGTTACTGCTGGGTGTACTTCTGGAGTTTGCCTGAAGGTGATGGCTCTGTGCTAATTATTACTATATATTGTTCATTTTAATGAGGACGAGGTGGCCCCATACTCTGCCTGCTAAACTTTTGGCTGGCCCGGCCCGTGATTTCTTTAATTCTGTTTTTTATAATATTGCAGCCAGGGCAGCCAGCCACAAGTTAACAGCTACAATATGAATTCTGTTTTGGTCGGTGAATGCAGTGCAGCAACAAGGGACTTCTGGAAAACAGAAGGGGGGTTATGTTGGGTTGGTTTAAATTCATTCGGCATTTGGCGTGGATGGTGGAAATTTGCAACTTGGTTCTTCGGATGAAGCAGAAGTTGATTATCGTGTGATTTCATGAACAAAACAGTGTCTCCATAATAACATCAACATTATAGTTTGTCCAGAAGTAATCAGGCACCATCTTTATGTTAGATTTTGATGTCTTTAAAATTTATCTCCAATTCTTTCTCTCCCTCTTTCCTCCAATGTTCTCTCCCTATCTCATTCTTCCCTCTCTCTCCCTATCTCACTCCTTCAATGTTCTCTCCTTATCTCACTCCTCCCTTTCTCTCCCTATTTATTTCCTCCAATGTTCTCTCCCTATCTCATTCTTCCCTTTCTCTCCCTATCTATCCTCAAATTCTGGTGACAAAACAATTTTTTTTATTCATTCATATATTTGTTAGCTATTGGTATGTTTTTTTTAAATTACTCTTGACAAATATTCCTGGCAAGTTAAGTTTAATTTGTGCCTTGTTACAGGTCATCAGTGGATGGCAGACATGAGTGAAGCAGTCCTCTGGCTGCCACAGCAGGTTGGGGACCTGTAACAAGGACACTACTCCAATGGAACCAGACTTGTAAGTACCACGTCACGCTGACCTGTGGAGACTTTTGTTTGTTTTCAGTGTCGCTACAGTAATGCCTGGGTTTACGAGTGCCTTACTTTACCAGTGTTTTGATTCACAAGCAAAAAAAATCACTAAAAATGCCTTGGTTTATGATTGGTGACGGTGTAGGAGCACCCTGTCTGTACACGTTGAGGACACAAGCCTTTGTTCGCTGCAAGGTGAGGGCGCTCACACTGCGTTGTGGTAGACTCACAGAGGCAGCGCCTGGTTGTGTTGGTGCCCCTGTGTGAAATCTTTGTGTTTTCAGCACTACTGCAATGTGCATTCATTTTATATGGTTTGCAAGCAAAATTCCAGAAGGATTTAAGCTCATAAACCGAGGTATGACTGACACTATCAAGGAGACTGTCTGGCAGCACAGTAAACCCTCGATGAGACGGACTAATTGGGGGGAACTTGGTTCATTATTGCCGAGAGTCCGTTATGAGTGGCTGTTATTTTAAAATACTTATAATATTACCGGCGAACCTAATAAATGTAAGCATATAGTTTATATTACTGTGTGTGTTGTCAGCACATTGTCTGTATAGCTGCACAGCACACTTGGCGAGGCACTGAGGCTGCCAGGTTGGCAGTGGGCCGTATTGTTACGGATATGGATAAAATTTTACAAGTGCACCACTGGAAGACCAAACCGTTAGTTAGTTTGTGTTGTGAAATAACCTGCTAGCTCTTTTTTATCACATAAAGGATTGATGACTTTCAATGCCTGCTGTGCTGCCGCAGCCACAAAACAGGTTCAGCTTGCTTACTGTTTCTACATTTCACTCAGTGCTCACAAAGATCAAAAGTGGACAAGATAGAACAAAATCAAGCAATTTTTTTCCTGCTGTGTATTCCCCAGGTGTGCATGCTCACCTGGTTTACTCCCCTGGTGGGCTTCCCAACCCCACAGTCCCCATGGGGATGAGGGGAAGCCGCACTCTGCTGAGGGTCTCAGTACATAATTACATAGACAAAAACAAATACTGAAGAAAGAGCTGGATAGTGCATCCTATGCAGTCAACTTATAATTATGATTAGATCAAGAGCTACAGTCCATTTAGTGACATATACTGAACAGTGCTTGTACTGAACAGCAGAGTGACTTACAGGAGGTATTTCTGGTAGTAAACAACCCCCGCCATGTTTGCTGCTTATTTCCACCACGCCAAAGCCAATGAATTCAAACTAACCAAACCTAACTTGGCTCCCAGCGACCCCCACAAGCTGTGTCAGCACCGACACTCACAAATGCTTGGCAATTTCCCATTACATTTACGTCCTGGATTGATGCGTGACATTTTTTGTGGTGTGAATACGTTCTCCATTTGAATGTGAACCACAAGCAGGGAAATATTTCACGGGTGGGCTGGAAAGACTACAGTAACCCAAGGATTGGTCAGCAGAGGAGAGCAAGCTGGCTAGCAGTTGTACTTACCGGTTCGTCCAGAAATTATTCTTGGTGGATCCCCGTGGATTTCTGACCCTCTGACCTTGTCCGTTATGGCCGGAACTGTTGTAAGCAGATCTGTTATATCCCGGGTTTTACTGCATCTTATGTATTAGCAAGTTGTGATTATTTTGTGACATAGCTGTGTCAGTGGTGTGTTGTTTCCTAGTGTTACATGTAGTGTGTTGCTTCAAGCTGTTTGGAACACAGTGGACCCAGGAGCCTGCAACTTGCTCAAATTATTGTTGCTTCTCTCTGATTTCAGGGACGGTGCCAGGGAGACCAACGCTGTGTGAGTGTCCCAGTGGCTTACTGTGCTGCGCCAAGGTGTTGAGAAGTAACGTGGAGGTTGAGGTGAGTGAGTGTTATATCACTGTTATAATTGAGTGGGTTGGCAGTGGCTGGGGTAATACACCACTCTTAGAGGCCTCAAGATGGAGATAAATAAAATGGATTACACACACAGGAAGGTTGAAGGGATTGTTATTACTGTGATGGATTACAGACACACTGCTGTTCATGGGAAGGGAAGGGAAGGGAAGGAGCGAACGACTAAAAAGTAAAGAGAAGAGATAGAGGAAGAGGAAAGGAAGGGAAGGAAAAGAAGGAACAAGCAAAAAGTGAAGGAAAGGAAATGGAAGGAAAAAAAAGGAGTGAACAACCAAAATGTGAAAGGAAGAGAAAAAGTAGAGGGAAGGGAAGGGGAGGAAAGAGTGGAGGTAGAAGGGAAGGAATACCAATGCTGATTTAGTTAATTAATAAACAAACAAACACATTGAAATGAATCAAACTAACACACACACACACACACACACACACACACACACACACACACACACACACACACACACACACACACACACACACAACACACAGGTAGTTGAAGTCTGGCCATGTCAAGGAACACATCTGCCTGGCCACGCACCAGCTGAGAGCACAGGAAGTCTGCAATAGGCCTATGGTAGGTCTTGTCAAGGCAGCTCGTCAACTAACCCCTCCCAACATCACTGTCCATTCCACTCATCCACCACTCTGTTAGTATTGGCACTCACTTGCCACATGACTGCCAGGCCTGTTCCATTCATTAACCAGTCTGTTAGTATTGGCACTCACTCACCACATGACTGCCAGGCCTGTTCCACTCATCCACCACTCTGTTAGTAAACCAATTCTTGCCTGTGTCCATGTTGAATCTGAATATATCCAGTTTAAACCCATTACTACATGTCCTGCCTAGTTCTCTAACCATAATAATCTTATTAATATCCCCCTTACTAAAGCCCTTCATGCTGTTATAAGATACACAACACTTCATTACAGCCGCTGGACCCACCACCTATCGGCAAGTGTTCCAGGAGGCAAGAAGGAGTGACTCTACACCATGGAACTTTGACAGACCTCCTCCTCCTGCCTTCAAGTCTGGCCAAGTAAGTGTGTGTGTGTGTGTGTGTGTGTGTGTGTGTGTGTGTGTGTTTCTAAAGGAGTGACTAAAGACTCTCTCTCTCTCTCTCTCTCTCTCTCTCTCTCTCTCTCTCTCTCTCTCTCTCTCTCTCTCTCTCTCTCTCTCTCAACTATTACTCCTCCTCCTCCTACTACTACTACTACTACTACTACCACTACTAGGAAAACTCAAATCAGGATCTTCTTTTTTCTCATACAACTTCTACTTTTTCAGCTTTAACTCAACGGCTACTTCACTTAGAGTAACCCCCTTTTACCCACACCTGGCCACACCCTTGTCCTAACACCACACCAAGTTATAATCTCCTAACTTGTAGACTTTTAGCAGGAGAAGCAAAAAAGTTGACATATATTACTAGGAAAATTCAAATGAGGATATTCTTTTTTCTCATACAACTGCTACTTTTTCAACTATAACTGAACTGCTACTCCACCGCCAGTAACCCCCTTTTACCCACACCTGGCCACACCCTTGTCCTAACACCACACTAAATTATAGTCTCCTTAATTGTATAGTTTTAGCAGAAGCAGCAAAAAGGTCAACATATATCACTCAAAAAACTAAAATCCCACCAAATTTTTTCATCACGATCTCTAACATAAACCATTTGAACACCACCACTACTACTACTACACCCCCATTGACCACCCTTTCTCCTTCTCCTTCTCCTCTCTTTCTCTTCCTCCTCTGCCTCCTCCTTCCCTCCAGGACTTACCAGCCCTGCATCATGCCATCTCCCAAGTGGTGTCTTTCCTTTGTTTATTATAAATGTTAGGAAATGTTACACTCATTGAGGAATGTACTAGTACAAATGATATTATTTGAATATAATATAGGAATAAAACCAAACATATAAAAATATGCCTCCCCAAAAGCTAGGCCACTGCACAAGATGAACATGTGTTAGGCATTGCAGTAAAGAACATAGGATACATTAGGCCATTCATTGCCTCCCTACAAAAGAGCAACTTATAAAAACATGTGTTAGGCATTGCAGTAAAGAACATAGGATACATTAGGCCACTCATTGCATCCCTACAAAAGAGCAACTTATAAAAACATGTGTTAGGCATTGCAGTAAAGAACATAGGATGCATTAGGCCATTCATTGCATCCCTACAAAAGAGCAACTTATAAAAACATGTGTTAGGCATTGCAGTAAAGAACATAGGATGCATTAGGCCATTCATTGCATCCCTACAAAAGAGCAACTTATAAAAACATATGTTAGGCATTGCAGTAAAGAACATAGGATACATTAGGCCATTCATTGCATCCCTACTAAAGAGCAACTTATAAAAACATGTGTTAGGCATTGCAGTAAAGAACATAGGATGCATGAGGCCATTCATTGCATCCCTACAAAAGAGCAACTTATAAAAACATGTGTTAGGCATTGCAGTAAAGAACATAGGATACATTAGGCCATTCATTGCATCCCTACAAAAGAGCAACGTCTAAAAAGAGAAACCAGTAAGACAGTTGTTGTTGTTGGTGCGGTGAATGTGGACCTCTGGTAACACAGTGAGCCCCTTCATGTGTGTGTGTGTGTGTGTGTGTGTATCTGTGTGTGTGTGTGTGTGTGTGTGTGTGTGAGGTGATCCCTCATGGTCACAGCGTCACTGCCTTCAAAACTCCTGCCTTCTGGCTTTTTTAGAAGCATAGCCATCGATGACATGGTCGTGTGATGGCAGCTGTTTGCCAGTCTCCTGATTGATGCTGATTATTGCAAGTCCACTGAGGCCATCTTGTCCCATGGGTGGTAGGACTTTATGAGCCTTAGCTCTGAAAAGCTCCTCTCTGTTGAGACCACAGTCACTGGGAGAGTGCCGGCAGTCTGTAGAGCAATCCACAGATTGCCGTAAAGTTCTTTCAGCTGATTTTTGTGGATGTTGGAGAGAAACCCCAATGCAGTCAAGTCATCTGAAGGCACGGGCGACAAGTTGTTGATTTCAAGAGCCCGTGCCTTTCCATCAATGTGGTTTTTATTCCCAGTGCTTAGAGTGGTACAGAGCTGCTTGTGGCATTGCTTGGACAACGCCTCACCAGCCAGTCTTATAAAGTTGAACAGCAGCACTCCAAATTTGTCTCTGATTTCTGCCAGTGTTTGAAAGCTTTCCTTTAATGAGTCAATGGTGGTGTCCACAACCATGTTAAAGAATTCAGTTGGTAACCTCTTGATAGCCTGGGGCTTCATAGGCAAAGTGTTTCTCTGTGCCTCTTAAGCACAGGATTCATCTGGTCGCATACAGCAGCAAAGCTCTGTATCTTCTCACTGAGGTTGTTGCCTTCATGAGGAGGTCAAGTGCTACATCAAGCTGCCTTGTGGCAGGAGCCTGCTCCTTGCTTGGCCCCATTGTCATACGACTGTCCTCTGCAGTTGTCAGAAGGAATACTCAGGCCTGTTCTGAATCAAAGATGATAAACAAAGACCTGTGTTGTTTGGGAAGCCACAAGAAATGCTAGAAAGTGTTCCTTGAGTTCCAGCGCTTCATCAGTGTTGACAGTCCTTGTGACAACCAACATCTGGCTTGCGTCAGGAGTACCATGACTCAACAATACTTGGACCGTTTAATCTCAGCCACCACGGAGTCCAACATTTTCCTAGTGATTGAAGCAGTCAGCCCATTTTGTATCACATTTCCAAGGTAGCTGGAATGACTGGACTGCCCACGATGCTGCTTCATGGCAGGATCAAATTTGGCGAGCAGCTCCGGCCACCTCTTTTAAGACATTTCCATTGTGTTGTTGTGTTAGTAGACAATGCAAGATTTCTCTCAGCTAGAGATTGTACGATAGAGATCAGGCAGGTCAGGACATCCCTCTTCTCTGCCTCTGTCCTCTGGCCTTGATCCATGGTCGTGCCGAGGCAGTTCCAAATCCTTCCATGTTGTCATGTGGCTGTGTTCTGGAGTGCCTTCATGACTTTTCAGAAGTGTGCCTGTGTTTGTCCAGTTAGAGAGTCCCTCTGCCATTAATTTAACGTCCTTTCTTGAGAATAGCTTGCAGCAAAGTACATGTTTCTTCTCAGTAGGTTAGCCAAGTTTTCCCCATTCGCAGGAAATCAACACTTTGCTCTGTGAGCGTTTATCTCCTTCAGCTTTCTTCTTTGTTCTTTGCTGGGCACCAGAAGGGTGTATTGTCCTTTTCCACGCCATGTCGCCGCCACTCCTCACTCCACGCTGAGCCTGACACAGTGATGCTGCGTACAGCTTGCTGGAGGCAAAGCACTACATGTACGTTCTGGAGGCCTGATCCAAATTTCAGGAGAATATGGCAAAATACTTGAAAATATATGAATTTCTGGATTAATAAAGAAAATTCAGTAAATCTATTGATACACAACACACATTTTAGTAATAATAATAATAAAAAATAATAACAATGGCAGCTTGGGGGGCCTATGCAACTGTTTGCACATAACAAGAAACATCCCTGAGTCTAGGCCATCTTGAGACACATGACAGCCACGGTATAAATCAACACAGAATGATGTGTTGTATAGAAAGTCTCTTTAGCAAGGCAGCATGTACGTATGAGTTTTGTGAGTCAACAAGACCTGCAGTGAGTGTTTTGTTAGGACAAGTACAGCCAGCACCTTAGATCATGACACTCAGAGTGTGTTTGGACGAGAAATAGAAGAATTGACAGCTGCAGTGCCCTCTGTAGAATAGATCATAATGAAGAACCCAAACTTGGCAATAGATTTAACACATTGCAATTATCAGCTGTAGTGAACCTTCATACAATAGACTGATAGATACATAGATTGTTACATGCTTTATTCAACAACTTCATGGCTTGCAGTAATAGATAGGACATACGACAAAGATATTATTATTATTACCAACTATTTATTTATTTATTTTTTCAGCATACAAGAACATTGAGGAAGAGGAGGAAGAAGAAGGAGAGGAGGAGGAGGA
The DNA here is from genome assembly GCF_024679095.1 of Eriocheir sinensis. Taxonomy (NCBI): domain Eukaryota; kingdom Metazoa; phylum Arthropoda; class Malacostraca; order Decapoda; family Varunidae; genus Eriocheir; species Eriocheir sinensis. Next base: position 598,553 of record NW_026110795.1, read on the forward strand.
GGAGGATAAATAATTAGTGAGAACAAAATATCAATGAAAAATAAGAAAATGAGAGAAAAAAGTGAGAAAATGAAAGATAGTGAAAAGTGAGATAGTGAGGAAAAATATTTACTGCTGAAAAAAAGAGAGAGAGAGAGAGATACAGAATAAAGTGAGAAAGTGACTGGATTACTACTACTACTACTACTACTACTACTACTACTACTACTACTACTACTACTACTACTACTACTACTACTACTACTACTACTACTACTACTACTACTACTACTACTACTACTACTACTACTACTACTACTACTACTACTACTACTACTACTACTTCTACTACTACTACTACTACTACTACTACTACTACTACTACTACTACTACTACTACTACTACTACTTTTTTTTTTTTTACGGGCCTCCATCTATTAGAGTTGCGTTGTGAGCGGTATATTCTCTCATATCCTTTCACAAAGCAATTCATTGGCCCCACCCCGCCAATGACTGTGGCCGACAACCATCCTTATTTAATATTACAAACCTTACTAAACATATTATTTTTAAGCTAACCGAGCTTGTGGTTGATACGACTATCAACCACCGTCGCCTCAAAGTCCAGGTCGGCAATGCGGGTGGTTTTGGGTGCAGGTGACCTGGTTCCTCTCAGGCAGACCAAGGCTGACCTCAGGAGGGAGAAGGACAGCCTGCATCTCATCCAGGCGACCACACTGCTTCTTGGCTGCTACTACTACTACTACTACTACTACTACTACTACTACTACTAACTCTTCCTCCAACCTGCAGGATGTGTGAAGAAGAAGAGGAAGAAGAGGAAGAAGAGGAAGGCTCAGGAGGAAGGAAAGTCCCTCACTGCATTGAGACTCAAGGTAATATTGATTAATTTTTCATTTCTTCCCAATGTTTTTTTTGTGTGTGTGTTTATTTGTTTGTTCCTTCCTTCCTTCCTTTGCATACATGTAGGAGGGGCAGGAAGGAGGGAGGAAAGGGAAGGAGAGAATGAAGGAACAAAGGAGGGAGGGACACAGATAGATTTATAGGGATTCTCTCTCTCTCTCTCTCTCTCTCTCTCTCTCTCTCTCTCTCTCTCTCTCTCTCTCTCTCTCTCTCTCTCTCTCTCTCTCTCGATAATAGATAGATAGATAGATTTGTTTTGTGTGTATTTTTGTCTCCTGGTAGATAGATCCCTAAGACACACTTGCTGGTCAGTAAGTAACATTATGGAAAACTAAACTAAAAAGATCCTTAAAACAGCATGATAAGACGTGACCTTTCTTGCCTTATAGTGCAGCAAGTGGTTGTTGTTGTGTTCCAGTGAGGGCCAGGGACTCCTGGAGTGTACAGACAGACCTTTCTTGCCTTATAATGCAGCAAGTGGTTGTTGTTGTGTTCCAGTGAGGGACTCCTGGAGTGTACAGACAGACCTTTCTTGCCTTATAATGCAGCAAGTGGTTGTTGTTGTTGTGTTCCAGTGAGGGACTCCTGGAGTGTGCAGACAGACCTTTCTTGCCTTATAGTGCAGCAAGTGGTTGTTGTTGTGTTCCAGGGACTCCTGGAGTGCACAGAGAGGAAGGAATAATGCTGTCTTCACCAGAGAGTGCTAAAGGGAGGGGTTGGGTAAAGGTTTATTATATAGAGAGTAATTTACCAAGATAACCTGGTGTTTGGCAGTAGGAGGGAGTTGCTTTAGAGCAGCGGCAGGCAGGGATGTAAGGTCACCATGCATTGTTTGGCCGGCGTTGGCTAGCTGAGGGTAACAATAATTTAGTGAGCTTGTGCCTTACTGAAAAACTGTTCTTGCCCAAGAAGAACAATAAAGTGCAGCTGTTTTAGTGTGGGAAGTGTCTCCTGAGGAGTCAATAATAGGGGCTGCAGACAGTACATTTCCAGCAGTGTTTGGTGCGCCCACAAAAAGAGCTTCCACAATGCTAAAAAATGCAGGTCACTCTTACACAAACTGTACCTAATGAAGGATTTCCCTTACCTGAAAGCATCTTATAGTAGGTCATCTTTACATAAACTTATTACAAATACATCACCATCATCATCATCATCATCATCATCGTTTAACGTCCATTTCTTCCTTGTGGTGGACGGGGTATGAGCCTCCTCCTCCACTGTCCATTTCCTCCGTGATGTTCAGCCTCCTCATATCTTCCTCCACCTTGGCCTTCTCTTCTGCCTCAAGGTTCAGTTCAGGATGTGTTCTTCTCCTCACAAACCACCTTAATCTGGCCTTACTCCTCCAGGCCACTCCTCCCTACCACTTCTTCATTTGAGATTCCATCCTGCCATGTGATTGCCGTCAAGTATCTCAGCATTCTCACACCACACTAGTGCCTCCAGCTGTTTCCTGCCAGCCCAGGTCTCTGCCCCGCACACACACACACACACACCTGTGCTGCCAGGCGGGATATTCTGGTTCACTAGTAAGCCTGCCAGTTCCCTGCACTCTTCCAAGCACAAGCTGTCCTGCCTCTCACTGCTGCCAGGCGGGATATTCTGGTTCATTAGTAAGCCTGCCAGTTCCCTGCACTCTTCCAAGCACAAGCTGTCCTGTCTCTCACTGCTGCCAGGCGGGATATTCTGGTTCACTAGTAAGCCTGCCAGTTCCCTCCACTCCTCCAAGCACAAGCTGTCCTGCCTCTCACTGCTGCCAGGCGGGATATTCTGGTTCACTAGTAAGCCTGCCAGTTCCCTGCACTCTTTCAAGCACAAGCTGTCCTGCCTCTCACTGCTGCCAGGCGGGATATTCTGGTTCACTAGTAAGTCTGCCAGTTCCCTGCACTCTTCCAAGCACAAGCTGGCCTGCCTCTCACTGCTCTTCCGTATGACATCCCCAGGTGTCCACTACAGGGCGTCACCATCCACACTTCCACCTCTGTCCTCCAACACAAGGGAAGGCTGCACCAGCTCCATGCATGTCTCCTACACCCGAACACCTCCCATGACACCACCTCCTGCACACTCCCTCTTCACGGATATCTCCCGCTACTCTCCATTCCTATCATCGCCACGACCTTTGTCTTTTTCACCCTCAGCTCTCTTCCCCGCCCTAAACTCCTCCTCCCATTAACACCAGGTCATACAACAGCTCCCTCTCTTCTTGTGTTAGAATGTTGTGTTTGTAACAGATGTGGATTCTGAGATATTGGCAGTTGAATTTAGAGCTATAGTTAAATTGAGGTCATTTTTGGCATGGTTTTTAAGTTGAAAGTAATTAAACCCTCCTGAACTATAAGGTTATGAGCACTGCCAGTTACAGGCGTTGTAGGTGAGTGTTAGGAGCATCTTGTGTCAGAATATTGTGTTCCTGACTGTTGTAGATTCTGAGATATTGGCAGTTATTAGAGTTGTCGTTGTCATTGAATTTTGGATATTTTTGTGTTGGAAAGTTTTTAGCTAAGTACAGATATTTCATGAACTATAAGGTTATGAGCACTGCCAGTTATAGGTGTTGTAGGTGAGTGTTAGGAGCATCTTGTGTTGGAATCTTGTGTTCCTAACTCTTGTGCTTACCGAGATATTGGCACTTGAAGTTGACACACACACACACACACACACACTAACTCTGCGATGGTTCTTGCAGGGAAGGAGCCGAGATGAGACCAGACTCAGCCCTCCAGTGAGCCCAGGTGACCACCAGGGGGACACCCACGCACCTCATGGCTTAGGGGAAAATGCATGAAGGTGGTGGGTGAGTGAAGCAATGCACCCCCTGTGTATGCTCAGGTCCCAGGCTACGTCAGGTCAGGGGCTGCCTCAAGAACAAGTCATTTCTCTCCACACTTTCCTCCATTTTTCTCCTGTTAATCCTGCTTAATCTTTCCTCTTCCTCCTCCTGTCTTCTGCTTCTTCCTCCTCCTCTTCGTTCCTCTCCTATCTCCACTTTTATCAAGGTCTGTGTATTTCTCCAATGTGATTTTGGTGGTTTCATTATTTCCTCCTCCAAGTTCAAGTCCATTTTTCTCCCTTTTCCTTCCTCTCTTCCTCCTTTCCTCCTATACCAAAAAATAGCTTAATCTTTCCTCTTCCTCCTCCCATCTTCCTCTTCCTCCTCATCCTTTTCATTTCCCTGTTATCTCCACTTTTATCAAGGTCTATGACTTTGTAAACTTTGCAGAATGGACGAAAAAAACACCAGAAATTGCTTGTTTATTTATTGAGCAAACTGACACTTCTTGCAGAGAGAGAAAAAGAGAGAGAGAGAGGGGGCTTATGTCTGGGGGGCATGTGTCTGTGGGGTTGTCAACACACTGTGGGGGACACCCTGTTGGGCCTGGGAGCTGAGAGAGAGAGAGAGAGAGAGAGAGAGAGAGAGAGAGAGAGAGAGAGAGAGAGAGAGAGAGAGAGAGAGAGACACACACACACACACACACATTCTTGGCACTAAACTCTGCCAGACTCTTGCAGGAAGGGAGACAGAGACGAGACCACTGAGCCGAGGGAACCAGTCAGGCCTTCAAGATGCTGCCTGGATGCTGGGGGAGACGAGACGAGACGAGTCCTGTTGGGGAGAAGATGGAGGGAGATTGATTGAAGGGCAGAGATGAGAGAGAGATGGAACTAACTCTCTCTCTCTGTATTTCTATAAAGAGAAGACTAATAAAGTTTGGAAATATATATTACAACGGATATATTTAAACCTACTACTCTTCTTCTTCTTCCTTGTCTCTTTCCTCTGTCCACCAGTGAGCTATTGTATTCTTCCCTTCCCTTCCCTTCTCTTCTCTTCCCCTCCCCTCCCAAGATGCCGCCTGGATGTTGAGGGGAGAGAGAGAGAGGATGAGATGGCTCTCTCTCTCTCTCTCTCTTCTTTTCAATGGACCTTATACACTTTTACATTACTTTTTTTTGTGAGAGAGAGAGAGAGAGAGAGAGAGTTCCAGCTTCCAGTCCCTTGCTGAGCTGAGTGACCAGACAGCACCAGCCAGTCAGCCATAGCCCTGAAAAGATATATGGTGGTTAGGTCCCGGTAGATTGTGGTGGAGTGGTAGAAATTGTGGTTGAATGTCAGGTCTTGGGTTGAAATTCTGGGGTTACAGAGTTGAAAAAGTTTTGAACAAGTTGAGTTTTTGGGGTTGAACTTGTGATGACTGATGGTTGAATTGTGGTAGACTGGTAGAGGGATGTTGGGCAAATATTGTGTGGTGGTTAGACCCTGGTAGATTGTGGTAGACTGGCAGAAATCATGGTTGAAAGAGACAATAGTAACTTACCACATATCAGCAACTTCCTGTGCCAGCTTCCATCAGTTGCACGATCTGTAATAATAATAATAATAATAATAATAATAATAATAATAATAAGAGTATATAAAATTAATCTGTATTTTCTCATTCCTGAGCGAGAGAGAGAGAGAGAGAGCGAGAGAGAGAGAGTTACCTCCACATCTGAAAAGGAATATTTATAATATTCCTTCCTATTCCTCCTCACACACACACAAAAATTCTGACACACCAAAGTTATGACCTCCGCAGCAGCAGCAGTTAGACGCTGAATTATAGTCACAAGTTATAGTGTGCGTCGTGCCAAGTCCCTACTGGTGAGCCTGGTTCAGACCCTCACACCAACCACCTCCCAGGGCCAAAACGGAGGTGGGTTGAGTTCTAATGTGTGTTTCCTTGTTTCACGGTACAGAGGAAGGGTCACACACCTAACCCGGGAAATGCCCGCAACTCCTAGGAAAGCCTGGTCAAATGTGTGTTTCTTTAGGTTCACAGTACAGAGGAAGTGTCCCACTACCACCAGGGTCACACACCTAATCCGGGAAATGCCCACAACTCCTAGGAAAGCCTGGTCAAATACGTGTTTCTTTAGGTTCACAGTACAGAGGAAGGGTCACAAAACTACCCCTGGAAATGCCCACAACTCCTAGGAAAGCCTGGTGAAATGTGTGTTTCCTTAGGTTCACAGTACAGAGGAAGGGTCACACTACCACCAGTATCACACAACTACCCCGGGAAATGCCCACAACTCCTAGGAAAGCCTGGTCAAATGTGTGTTCCCTTAGGTTCATGGTACAGAGGAAGGGTCAAACTACCACCAGGGTCACACAACTACCCTGGGAAATGCCCACAACTCCTAGGGAAAGCCTTGCCAAATATGTGTTTATTTAGGTTCACGGTACAGAGGAAGGGTCACACTACCACCAGGGTCACACAACTACCCTGGGAAATGCTCACAACTCCTAGGAAAGCCTGGTCAAATGTGTGTTTCCTTAGGTTCACGGTACAGAGGAAGGGTCACACTACCACCAGGGTCACACAACTACCCTGGGAAATGCCCACAACTCCTAGGAAAGCCTGGTCAAATGTGTGTTTCCTTAGGTTCATGGTACAGAGGAAGGGTCACACTACCACCAGGGTCACACACCTACCCCGGGAAATGCCCACAAATCCTAAGAAAACCTTGGCAAATGTGTTTTTCTTTAGGTTCACGGTACAGAGGAATGGGCACACTACCACCAGGGTCACACACCTACCCCAGGAAATGCCCACAAATCCTAAGAAAGCCTGGTCAAATGTGTGTTTCTTTAGGTTCACAGTACAGAGGAAGGGTCAAGCTACTACCTGGGTCACAAAACTACCGCTGGAAATGCCCACAACTCCTAGGAAAGCCTGGTCAAATATGTGTTTCTTTAGGTTCATAGTACAAAGGAATGGTCAAACTACCACCAGGGTCACAAAACTGCCCTGGCAATGCCCACACCTAGGAAAGCCTGGTAAAATGTGTGTTCCCTTAGGTTCATGGTACAGAGGAAGGTTCACACTACTACTAGGGTCACAAAACTACCCCTGGAAATGCCCACAACTCCTAGGAAGGGCCTGGTCAAATGTGTTTCCTTAGGTTCACAGTACAGAAGGGTCAAACTACTACCAGGGTCACAAAACTACCCCTGAAAATGCCCAAAACTCCTAGGAAAGCCTTGGCAAATGTGTTTCCCTTAGGTTCATGGTACAGAAGAAGGGTCACACTACCACCAGGGTCACACAACTACCCCTGGAGATGTCCACAACTCCTAGGAAAGCCTGGTCAAATGTGTGTTTTCATAGGTTCACAGTACAGAGGAAGGGTCACACTACCACCAGGGTTACAAAACTACCCCTGGAAATGCCCACAACTCCTGGGAAAGTCTTGTCAAATGTGTGTTTCCTTAGGTTCATAGCACAGAGGAGGGGTCACAAAACTACCCCTGGAAATGCCCACAACTCCTAGGAAAGCCTTGTCAAATGTGTGTTTTCTTAGGTTAACAGTACAGAGGAGGGGTCACAAGACTACCCCAGGAAATGCCCACAACTCCTAGGAAAGCCTGGTCATATGTGTGTTTCTTTAGGTTCATAGTACAGAGGAAGGGTCACAAAACTACCCCTGGAAATGCCCACAGCTCCTAGGAAAGCCTTGTCAAATGTGTGTTTTCTTAGGTTCATAGTACAGAGGAAGGGTCACAAAACTACCCCTGGAAATGCCCACAACTCCTAGGAAAGCCTTGTCAAATGTGTGCTTTCTTAGGTTCACAGTACAGAGGAAGGGTCACAAAACTACCCCTGGAAATGCCCACAACTCCTAGGAAAGCCTGGTCATATGTGTTTCTTTAGGTTCACAGTACAGAGGAAGGGTCACAAAACTACCCCTGGAAATGCCTACAACTCCTAGGAAAGCCTGGTCAAATGTGTGTGGCAGTCGAAATGTGGGCCGAGAGAGAGAAAGAGAGAGAGAGAGAGAGAGAGAGAGAGAGAGAATGTTCCATAATAGACTCGGAGCAGAGTGAGGATGACTCATTTTCTCGCCGGCAACACACGCCTCAGTGAATAAGTTACCCGAGTAATACGTTCACCTGGATCACAGTCTGTTCACCCCAGGACGGCAATGAGTCAGTATTTTTTTTTTTTTTTACAGCTAAGGAGACAGTTCAAGGGTGTTAAAAAAAAAAAAAAGCCTGGTACTTACTGCTCCTGAATAGAGGTAAAAGGTCTGGTGCTCGAGGTCACGTGTTGCCTCCTGCCCGGGGTCGCCTCAGAGCACGCTGCATCCCGCCTCAACGCTGCTGCTGCTGCAAAAGACGGGGTGAATAGATCGTCGGTGGGGATCATGTTTCTTAATGGTCCCTCTGAGCGAGAAAAATGAGAAAAAATCACCCCTCACACAAACCATTTCATAATATATATCAAAGCATTTGTGATCAGTTTATGCATCATCTATTTTGGGGGGTATAATTATATCATGGCACAAATTTTGCCCGTCGCTGCTGCTGGGTTAATATGCTTGCTTGTATATCACTTGAACACAATGCATGCTTTGAAGAAGTCTGAACTAGGCTGTGATACACACACACAGTACAGAGGAAGGGTCACACTACCACCAGGGGCACAAAACTAACCCTGGAAATGCCCAAAACTCACCCACAGCCCACAACCCACGGCCCGGTAGCTCAGTGGGTAGAGCGTCTGCCTCACAACCAGAAGGGCCGGGGTTCAATTCCCCGGCCGGGTGAAGATGAGTTGGGTCTTTCACGTGTAGCCCCTGTTCACCTAGCAGTGTACGCGACGTCAGGCAAGGGGTTGTGACCTCGTTGTGGCGGTGTGTTGTGTGTGAGTGGTCTCAGTCCTGCCCAAAGATTGGTACTACGAGCTCTGTGCTCTTCCGTAGGGGAACGGCTGGCTGGCTGACCCGCAGCAGACCAAGAGCTGAATTACACACACACACACTTTCATTCCATTCTGTTGTAAATATCTTAAATAATGTTTAGTTTGCGTACATACATGGCTTAATGATGCTACTGTAAGAATTCTAGTATAGTCAAACCATTTCATATAGTCTGGGCGTTCAATTCCGTGGATTCTTTCCTCCCCTCTGCTCTGCCACACAGCCCCAACACCTGTCCCTTCCTCTCATATGCTACCATTAAGAATCATGATCCCCACTGCTACCGGGTTAAATATACAGGACTAACATGCCAGGGACTCACCGAGCAGGCTGTGTTGGGGAGGTAGTCCAGGCCACACTCTTCCAGCATGTCAGTGGCCACGGACAGGGGGATGTCACTCACTGCCGCCAAGTACATCAACCGGTACAGCAGGTCCGGGGAGAAGATCTTGACCTTTGGGGGGAGAGAGAGAGAGAGAGAGAGAGAGAGAGAGAGAGAGAGAGAGAGAGAGAGAGAGAGAGAGAGAGAGAGAGAGAGATTCAACATTACTATTTATGTTATATTAATTTACAAGATGCATTCAACTTAGCCATAACATTTTCCACCTCAGCCTGCACCCCTCAACAGAGAGAGAGAGAGAGAGAGAAGAGAGAGAGAAAGTTGATCCATACCCTTCCTCTTCATTTCTAACTCTTTAACTCTCTCTCTCTCTCTCTCTCTCTCTCTCTCTCTCTCTCTCTCTCTCTCTCTCTCTCTCAAGAACTTTACGTGTATATTCTTTTCTATTTGTCTTGTTCAAACCTTCAGTGTTTGAGCACCCACCTGTGACAGTGTTCAACATGTGGTGTGCTTGTTGAGCTGCAGGGTGTGGACAGGGACGTCCTCATCCCAGTCCTGGCTGGGAGCATCATCACTGTATAGATCATGAGAGTTAATACAGGTAACTGTAGATTTACGCGAGTTTGGTTTACGCGTTTTTTAAATACCGCGTGGTCCAAAATCTAAATAAATGTTTAATTTACACATCTTTTTTCTTTTATACGCGATATTTTCTGGAGTGTCCACCAGATGTCTCAAGCAACTGGACTCACACGGTCACACAGCTGAGCTCAGTTCTTTCCGCGCGCCACTTGAACAACAATACAGTACCCACGCTACTCAACAACACCCTCGCTGCTGTGCTAACACGAGGGGAAGGGCAGCCAGAGGAGGAACCACGAGAGGGAGAGGAGTCAGAGTGATACAGGAGGCAATACAAACCTACCTCTTGTTGGATTTACTACAGTGTTTTGGATTTACGCAATGACCTCTTCACAATACTCGCGCAAATCCAGAGTTACCTGTATATGCAAAACATCGTAAATCAACACACTGGGAACTATGGGAGGCCTGCACCCCGTCACTAACACCTCACCTTGGACAAGAGCTGCTTCAGATTCTCGGCAGTTTCCTCAAGGCTGTTCCCGAAGCCCTCCGAGTCACCCAGCAGCTTGTGAGTCTCCAGCGAGTGCTTCCTGCCCGAGGCAGCACGATGGCTGCGGGGAAGGCTGAGGAAGGGAACAAATTAAGGATTGGTGTGAGTTGCATTGTTCTTGTTGCTGGTATTTCCATGTGAGGATGAAGAGCAGTGATCACAGGGATTATATACTTTCTCTTTTTTTACAGCAGAGGAAGCAGCTCAAGGGCAAAAAAAAAGAAACACTAATGAAAAAAAAGCCTGCTATTTGCTGCTCCCACAAAAAGCGCTCAGAGGAGTGTCCAAAAGAGAGGTCAATTTAACCCAGTAGCAGCGACGGGCCAAATTTGTGGCTTTACCGTGTAGCAGCGAATGCCAAATTTGTGGCTTTACCGTGTACCAGCGACGGGCCAAATTTGTGGCTTTACCGTGTAGCAGCAACGGGCCAAATTTGTGGTATTACCGTGTAGCAGCAACGGGCCAAATTTGTGGCTTTACCGTGTAGCAGCGACGGGCCAAATTTGTGGCTTTACAGTGTAGCAGCGACGGGCCAAATTTGTGGCTTTAGGCTGCGTTTACACCAAGCACGTCGCGTCCCGTCACGTCACGTCACGTCACGTCACGTCAAGTCATGAATCGCCACCCCAGTTTAACACTGATTTGTATGGATATTTGAAAAATGCGTTTACACCGGTTCCGTCCAGTCACGTCACGTCACGCCGCGTCGCGTCGCGTCAAGTCAATATATAGAGCTGGTTCTATTTCACCTGACGTGACGTGACGTGACGTGACGGGACGCGACGTAATATGTACCAGCACCTTGCACGCGACGGGCCAAATTTGTGGCTTTACCGTGTAGCAGCGACGGGCGAAATTTGTGCCATGATATAAACCCCCCAAAATAGATGATACATAAACTGATCACAAATGCTTTGATATATATTATGAAATGGTTTGTAAGAGGGGTGATTTTTTCTCATTTTTCTCGCTTGGAGGGACCATTAAGAAACATGATCCCCGCTGCTACCACCAGGTTAAGGAAAAATTGGATAAGAGTGGATATGGAGACGGGACAGCACCAACATAGCTCTTTTCCCATATGTCACAACTAGGTAAACACACACACACACACACACACACATGTACGCATACACTCGCACGCACACACCAGACACCATTGCCCATCCGGTACATGTCCACCAAGTCGGCAATGTCCCTCTTCATCTCCTCGGCCTGGTGCTTTTCCTCCCGGGCCGCCTCGTCCAGGCACCGCAGCGGCACCCCTCGGCACTCCAGCCTCTCCCTGCTTTCTCCGGTCATCAGCTGGTACTTCTTCCACTGTTCCTTCGGGAGTGCCTGTGGGAGGGGGGTAAAGAGGGTACATTCATCACCCCGCTCAAGTTATAGCTACTTGCATCGGGGAAAAAAGCCTGGAAAATTCTGCTTAGCCGCTTGACTGTGGATTTCCTACCAGAAGACCTCACCAAGTTATAGGAATGGAACAAAAAGTGGCTGCTACAATTCAATGAAGAAAAATGTAAAGTCCTGCACCTTGGGAGGGGATATCCAGCACACCAATACCACATGGGAAACACTCCATTATCCACCACAGAGGCAGAGAAAGACCTGGGAGTGTATGTTACCAGGCTACCAGTGAAGGGATATCCAGCACACCAATACCACATAGGAAACACTCCACTATCCACCACAGAGGCAGAGAAAGACCTGGGAGTGTATGTTACCAGGCTACTAGTGAAGGGATATCCAGTACACCAATATCACATGGGAAACACTCCACTATCCACCACAGAGGCAGAGAAAGACCTTGGACTGTACTTTACCAGGCTACCAGTGAAGGGATATCCAGCACACCAATACCACATGAGAAACACTCCACAATTCACCACAGGGGCAGAGAAAGACCTGGGACTATATGTTCCCAGGCTACCAGTGAAGGGATATCCAGCACACCAATACCACATGGGAAACACTCCACTATCCACCACAGAGGCAGAGAAAGACCTGGGAGTGTATGTTACCAGGCTACCAGTGAAGGGATATCCAGCACACCAATACCACATGGGAAACACTCCACTTTCCACCACAGAGGCACAGAAAGACCTGGGACTATACGTTACCAGGGTACCAGTGAAGGGATATCCAGCACACCAATACCACATGGGAAACACTCCACTATCTACCACAGAGGCAGAGAAAGACCTGGGACTATACGTTACCAGGCTACCAGTGAAGGGATATCCAGCACACCAATACCACACGGGAAACACTCCACAATTCACCACAGGGGCAGAGAAAGACATGGGACTATATGTTTCCAGGCTACCAGTGAAGGGATATCCAGCACACCAATACCACATGGGAAACACTCCACTATCCACCACAGAGGCAGAGAAAGACCTGGGAGTGTATGTTACCAGGCTACCAGTGAAGGGATAACCAGCACACCAATACCACATGGGAAACACTCCACTATCCACCACAGAGGCAGAGAAAGACCTGGGACTATACGTAACCAGGCTAGCAGTGAAAGCCAAATCCGTGCCAATCGCAGCGGACGGGTTAAAAACTAGGTAAAAAACTGACTCTCAGGGCAAAGTTGGAATATGAGAAACTGATTAAAAACATACAATTCATCTAAATATCTAAGTTCAGGGCTTAAGTGTTGGAGTTCATTCTCTATGAGTTATGGACCTGGAGTAGTGAGCACATCCCACATGATCTTGAACCCCTGAAGGGTGGGTGTTTTGACCACAAGGGCTCACTCAGGGGGGAGTTTGGGCCACAAATAGCTGTTCTTCAAGCACTCATAATCCTTGAAATAAACATCTTATGGATATACATGTAATACCATGATGTGCAGCATACAATGAACTCAATGCAGCGTGATATGTGTGATGCCTGAGCGGGCCAAGCCAGACCTATTGTTGGGCTGAGCCTGGTGGACGGGACAATGTACTGGATGGGGGACTCACGCAAGCTAATTCATTATATAACACATGAAAGTTTACTTTTTAGGTGTGCATATGTTGTACATATTTTGTGCTCTGTCTGGCTGGCTATCTTGGTTAGACTCTCTCTCTCTCTCTCTCTCTCTCTCTCTCTCTCTCTCTCTCTCTCTCTCTCTCTCTCTCTCTCTCTCTCTCTTGTAGAAAAAACGTATCATAATTTTCAATGGGAGTGTAACATATGAAATGCATTTATTTTTTCTAATGTTTACCAATATTCTGATACAATAATAATGGCAGGTGTTGGTTGGTGCCACTGGGAGTCAAGGGTGCAAGCAAGCATTTTATGGAGTGTATGTTTTCCGACTTGTGCTGCCCACCTGTGCCTGTGAGTTCCCTGCCTGGCTGGCTGTTTCTTTTTTTCTTTTTTTTTTTTGGGGGGGGGGGGAGTTTCTTAATGCCAACCCTGAGGATTACTAACAAGTGGAACAGCCTCATTGAACATGTAATCAACAGCACTAGTGTGAATATGTTTAACCCGGTAGCAGCGACTGGCCAAATTTGTGGCTTTACCGTGTACCAGCAACGGGCCAAATTTTTGCCATGACGTAACCCCCAAAAAATAGATGAAGCATAAACTGATCACAAATGCGTTGATATATATTATGAAATGGTTTGCGTGAGTGATGATTTTTTTTCATTAATTCGCTTGGAGGGGCCTTTAAGAAACATGATCCCCGCTGCTACCACCGGGTTAAGAACAGATATGACCAGGTTGAGGCTGAACAGAAACAGAGAAGAGGCACCAGGCCCTTATGACTCTCTTGCATCTTATACCTTCACTGGGTAAGCATCTTCACTCAGGGTCGGACTGGCCTATGTGCCCGTGTGCCAATGTACTTACTCGTGTTTCTTATTTATCTGGTCCCACTTCCGCCGAAGCGCTCTGCAGGACCCACATATTTTAATTCATTAAATTTTCAATATTGATCACAACTTATATGCTAAGTTAACTGTCAATGGCACATGGGCCCCCCAAGGTACATGTGTAGTGCGGCAACTATGCCTGATGAACGAGCCTCCCATAACCCACTTAGCCAGCGGGGTACCTTTTCGGCCGACTCGGTAAGGAGTGGCTCTCCCGTCACGTTGGTCGCGGGTTCAATCCCAGGCAGCCGGCGAATACCCACACCTTGCCTTGATTAATTTCTCGTGTGTTTCGATACACGCAGAGGACGTGTTGGGAAATAGAGGAAATAGAAAAAGAAAATCCCGGGGCATGACACATGGCCCCCCGGACTTAACCCATGCCAATGTGTATTATTTGAATATTTTGATATTTTAGCTTATATGGGCCCGGGCCCCCTCCAGCCACTAGATGGCGCGGCCCCCTTCAGCACCCCAGTCCGACTCTATCTTCGCTAGGTAAGCACGTCAACGCTGCCATGAACCCGCGCCATGAACCCTTGAAGCTCGATTGCAAGTCTTACGTAACAGTGCCACACCTCGCCTAATCGCCCTTACCGGAGCACCCGGCAGCCCACACAACCCTGATGACAATGAGAGTGTGGTAACTGCCCCAACAAAAGCCACTTTTAAAGCGCGTTATGACAGACACCTTGATTTGATTAACTAAGATATTGGCTAACTAGTCCTAAGAGGTGGGGGACATCATAAGAAGTCCTCTTAATTCCCCACTATTTATTCCTAGCTAAGCATTCCTAGATAAGACAGGCACGGGGGAAGGAAGGAGGGAGGGAAGAATAAAGGAGGAACCAGTGAGTGCCATGCGGCACCTCACCTGCCACTCCGCCGTCACCAGCTTGGCCATCTCCACCTTTCTCTTGAGCCGCTTCTCCACCTTTCTCTTGAGCCGCTTCTCCACCTTTCTCTTGAGCCGCTTCTCCACCTTTCTCTTGAGCCGCTTCTCCACCTTTCTCTTGAGCCGCTTCTCCACCTTTCTCTTGAGCCGCTTCTCCACCTTTCTCTTGAGCCCTCTTGAGCTTTCTCCACCTTTCTGGATGCTTCTCCACCTTTCTCTTGAGCCGCTTCTCCACCTTTCTCTTGAGCCGCTTCTCCACCTTTCTCTTGAGCCGCTTCTCGACCTTTCTCTTGAGCCGCTTCTCCACCTTTCTCTTGAGCCGCTTCTCCACCTCGGGTTTCTCGGCCATCATGAAGTAGAAGAAGGCGTTGCGTCTCTTCTGCTTGCCCATCGCTGCCCGCCAGGAATACTCAGGAGGTGGAGGAGGAGGGAGAGCACGGCCGTACGTCCAACCTTGATGGTGGTGGACGGAGCACTGACTCGCAGAGTCGCAATTTCACAGCCAGCGTTACCATATTGTCGTACTGGGCATAACTTTTTCTTCTGCTTGAGGCCCAAAACTGCCGTGCCTACACTGATAACGATATACATTCACAACTAGAGTTCAGATGGTTAATTATCGATGTTTATCTGCAATTGTTATGGGTCAGAAACAGGAAAATGCGATGTTCTGAGTACGACAATATGGATACGCTGCTCGCAACGTTGCCAAAGTGTCGTACTCAGCTGCTCATTTTTCCCGATTTCAGGCAAAAAAATGTCCCACCCACAAAACTAACGATACTTAGATTTCCCAACAAAAACTCCTAATGTGTTCAAATGCAAACCTTTCCCTGAGTTGTGCTATAGCGGTGTCCGAAAATGGGAGAAAAATAGCTCTTCGATAGTATTCCTATGATTGATGATTGATTGATATAGTTTATTGTTGCAAGTAAAACAACAAAGGAGAAGGGAGGAGCATGCCATTTGCTGTTGGAGGGTTTGTCTTAATTATGTTTCTGATGACCACTGATTGCTTCATTTCATACTCACCACTGTCACCAGACAAGTTCACTTGCTGCCTCTACAGTATAATTATATAGTCCTCCAATCACTTTGACTGTACCTTACACCTAAAATCAAGTAATTTTGAGAGGCAAGAAGGAGAGAAGGCACACTTACGACTTTCGTGCTCTCCCTCTCTCTCTCTCTCTCTCTGCCAGAGCCATCCCAATCTCGTATTCCTCTTCTTCCTGTCACCCGCTACAAACACCCGTCCGCCAGTTGACAGCTTGACGTCGCAGCACTCTACACACATTTTTATGAGCCCATCATTTAACGCCATACTTTTTTTTCACTCAGAGCAAACCTTATGTCCTACCATTAACTCAAAACAAAACCAAAGGGGAAATAACTCGGTCACTCGGTGTCACTGAACTCTCAATTACACACACACACACACACACACACACACACACACACATTCGTAATCGTAATACTAATATACATATTCCTATTATCTTCCCGTAACATTTATTTATTCATTATTATTTTTCTTTGCAAAAGGGGGGAGGGGTGGGCATGCCCCTCCCCCCCTCGGTACGCCACTGCTTAGAAGGCTTACGGTGCGTCCTTTACCGAGGTGCCAGTCTTGTGACGTCGGCGATCACGGACCTCCATCTCTCCCTATCATCAGCCATTCTCGTAACTTCTGCCACACTGTGTCTTCCATCCATGCCTTGTAGCAGGCTATCCATAAATTTAATTCTTTGACGTCCTCTTGCTCCTCTTCCTTCCACTCTTCCAAGCAGGCAGTCACTTTCTAGTCCTCTCCTTCTTAGCACATGACCCAGAAACTTTAGTTGTCGCCTTCTTATACTTTTCATTAATTGCCTATCTACTGCTGCTCTCCGCAGAACTTCCTGGTTTGTCACACTGTCTGTCCAGGGAATTCTCAACATTCTCCTTAAAAACACATTTCCGCCGCGTCTGTCTTTTTCTTTGTATTTGCCATAATTGTCCATGTTTCGCAACCATATAGTAAAGTTGACCACACAAAACATTTTAATACTCTCAATCGCATTTCCATATTCATACTCAAATTATTCAGCAGTTTCCTCATTTTTACGAATGCCGTCTTTGCTATACATATTCTCCTGCCTATTTCCTTCTCACTTCCTCCGTCTTCACTAATCATGCTCCCAAGGTAATTAAATTTTTGTACTTGCTCAATAAGCCTTTCACCAATCCGTATCCCCACTCGAAATTTGCTTTTTCTTTGTAACCAACATAACCACTGTTTTACTGCCATTGATATTTAGCCCTTTTCTCTCACAACTCTCCTGTATCCTGTTCACCAGTGCTTGTAGTTTCTCCTCTGAGTCAGCCAAAAGTACAGTGTCGTCTATATACTTTATATTGTTAACATTTCTACCTCCAATTAAAATTCCATCTTTACCTTCCAATTCTTCTATCACTCGTTGACCGTATAGAGAAAAGAAGTCTGGCGACAGGACACACCTCTGTCTGACTCCTCCTGTAATCTGTACCCAGTCTGTCTCCTCCTATCTCCTCGTCCCTATGCTGTCAAATTCCCATCTTTGTTTTTTCATCTCTTCCGCTGGTAATCTCTGGAACAGCCTTCCCTCGCCTCCTGCCTACAACTTTAGCTCTATGAAGAGGTGAGTATCGAGACATCTCTCCTTTCGAAGTTGACCTCTCTCCTGGCCTCTCATTATTTTCCCTCTGATTCTTAGGTTGTTGTTGTCCTTATCTTCTTTCTCCGTTCTTGTTTTTTGTTCTTCTTTATCCGTTGATCTTCGTATCCTTCATTTACCTTTCTTGTTGTTCCTCATCTTCTCCACCATATAGATGGTTCTTGTTTTTTTTTTTGTTTGTTTTTTTGCTTTTGTTTCTACTTTTTTGCTCTTTGTCTTCCATTTCCTCTTTTTTTTTTCTTTTTCTCTTGTTGTTTTTTCATTTTTTTTATGTTCGTCTTCTGGTTGTAGCGTTATTGTTGTTGTTGTTGTTGTTGTTGTCATTTGAGCAGGTTCTAGCGGGCTTTTTTTTCTTGAGCTTCCCCCCTTGCTTTAAAAACAAACTTTGCAGACAATAATGAAAAAACGACGTAGCCGGCACTCACGTGATCAGTAAATTTCTCTGCATAATACTAGCATGTCTGCAATGACACGGAGATATATATATATATATATATATATATATATATATATATATATATATATATATATATATATATAGAGAGAGAGAGAGAGAGAGAGAGAGAGAGAGAGAGAGAGAGAGAGAGAGAGAGAGAGAGAGAGGGGGTGGGTGGGTATGAATGATACATGAAGCTGCTGCATATATTTATTTTCTTGGGGCGGTTATTGTAGAACACTATAAGAATGCTACTATTGATATCTGTTCCTCGTTTAAGTTATATCAGCTGACTTGGCTTACCAGTGATATGATTTTAAACAAAGAAACATCGTGGGCAAGAGGCGAACTGAAAGGATTGCAGGTGTAATAATGAATTCGTGTCCGTACAGATACATTGGAGTAGTGATTGCATCGTCCACGGAGTGAGCGAGAAAATCCAGGAACGTTTGACTTAGATGACGGTATACTTGATAGTGACACCGCGGCTGCTGCTGCTGGTGCCTTGATAAGCTGCGTACATCTCATTGGTCTGGGATGTCAGAGGTGAAGACACTACCCTCTTGCCGCAGATAATTAAGCTGGTGTCTGACGGGTACATCTTCTCACTCCTCCCGTTCAGCAGAAGCCAGTCACTTTCACAGTTCCTTGTCCCTAGAATCCTTGATGTAACCCCAGGAGACGGGACACAACCCCCGATTAATACCTGGTATCCATTCACTGCTGGGTGGACAGGGGTGTAGGATATCGGAAAAACCGCCCCAATTTTTCCACTCCGCCCGGGAATCGAACCCGGGCTCTCTCGATTGTGAGCCGAGTGTGCTAACCACTGCACCACGAAGCTCCCCCCTTATACAGCGGCAGGTAAGGGTAGGTGTCAAGGGATGGTCCGCTTGTTTAATGGGTAGTCGTTGCATTAGTGTTAATGACTGGGGTGGGTGGAATGGTTGGGCGTTTTGTCCCTCGACACGGAGAGTTATGGTGTTATGGCGAGGTTTATAAATGGATGAAGGGCTTTAATAAGGGGGATATTCATAAGGTTTTGTTGGTAAGAGAACCGGGTAGGACACGAAGTAATGGGTTTAAACTGGATAAATTCAGATTTAACAGGGACATAGGCAAAAATTGGTTTACTAACAGGGTGGTGTATGAGTGGAATAGGCTTAGCAGTCATGTGGTGAGTGCCAATACAATTGTCACATTCAAAAATAGATTAGATAAATTCATGGACAGCGATATTAGGTGGGATTAGATACACGGGAGCTTAGGTTCAAAGGAGCTGCCTCGTACAGGCCTACCGGCTCTTGCAGACTCGTACGTTCTTATGTTCTTATATTAAAGAGGAAGAGCGGAGTGGGTTTCCATACTTAATTCACATGTTTGGTTGGCAACGAGAGATGGGAGCGATGCCCAACGTTACCAGATTACCGTACGCATAACACTGTATTTTCCTGTTTCTGGGATGGGTTTCATCATATTGGTCTCCCAGGCGTGGTGACGTCACGCGCAGTTGGGAGAATTCCTTGGGCGTGTTTCATCACCGCGCCACAAGCACTTCCAAGTAGGATTGGGGGCGGTCTTGGGAGAAACCAGCGTTGCCAATCTTTCGCGTCGCTTTGACGTCTAATATGTCTTCAGTTAACCTAAATAACACTTCTTATGTATAGTTATGGAGTTATAAATATAAACAATTGATATTTAGTTGAAATACAGCGATAATATCTTCATTGTAAGGAATATGTGCACGTATTTTTGTTCCGTCTGCATCTTCAACGGCACCACGGTGTAAACAAACCTTTAGTGAGTCGTGAGTAGACCCTGGCCACCTCGCCACCATGGCCCCCAGCTTGTACTGTGCATCAAATAACACTTGCACATTGATGCCGTGGTAGTACTTGCGGTTGACGTACACTTCTTCGTGCTCATGTGGGGCCACTATTCTTACGTGGGTGCCATCAACAGCACCCACCACACCGAGAAAACCAGCAATTTCGGCAAACTCCGCCTTCATTCTCTGCTGCGCCCCCCGGTTTAAAGGGAAGCCCATGAACCGCCTCATATCCTCTTGTGTCACGAGAGCATCCACGGTCTGGGTGATGATTCTGCTGACTGTGGCCCGGGAAACTCAAAAGTCATCTGCGCTGCACTGCTGCATTCTCCCGGTGGCGAGGTATCGCAGAGTCAACGCCACTTTCAGCTCCGCTGTGGCCGCACGGCTCCTCTCAGTCCTGTTGCCAGTCACGTGTCGCACCAAGTCAGTGACGAACAACAGGCCACGATCCACCCTGTACCTCTTCTTGAACTCGGTGTCATCGTACTCGTTAAAGATGTCCCTTCTCGCGCGAAAATTCCTTGGTCGGTGCTGGCGGGGTTGTTCACGGGCTGCCATGTTTACAGTCTGACGCTTGGAGCCTTCCTTGGGAGCGCTTGGGAGACTCCGCACGGCCTCCCAAGGCGGCGAGCGAGATAGGCAGAGTTCCAAGGCTTGGGAGCTTTCGTGAAACATGCCCAAGGTTTCTCGCACGCTTGGGACTCCTTGAGCACACCTCCAAGGACTTGGGAACTTTGATGAAACCCACCCCTGGCCCATAAATATTGCAAAAAAAAAGAGCAGCAATAATTACCGCTTTTAACGATAATTATAAATGCATATCGTTATCTTTGTGGGTACGATAGTTTTTGGTCAGAAATCGGCAAAAACAATACGCCAAGTACGACAATCTGGTAACGTTGACGATGCCACTACAGACGACGCTGGGTAGGCGGTGGCTGAGTGGTAACGTGCTGGGCCCACATTCACCACGTGATGGACGACACGGGTTCGAATCCCCACGCTACCACCTGGGATTTTTCAGTCACCGCCGAGTGGCTTAAAACTACCCACATGCTGTCCTGAAGACCACCCATCAACCCGGACTCTAGAGGAAACCGTCCAAGTGAATCAAGAAGGAGTTCCAGGGGGCAGCATGAGCCAAGAGAAGATGGCGCCACTATAAACACTTGCCTGCGCCATTATGGGCTGGGGCCGAACACCATCCAGGCCCCTCAAGCGAGCCTACCGGCGCTATAGGCGTAGACGTAAAAAAAAAAAAAAAAATTATATATATATATATATATATATATATATATATATATATATATATATATATATATATATATATATATAGAGAGAGAGATAGAGAGAGATAGATATAGAGATAGAGAGAGAGATAAACTTGTTCTTAATTTAATCACCAGGTTGTGTGGATCTCAATCAGGGAAAGTCTTTACATCGCCATCTTTCAATTTCAACGCGAGATTCTTCACCGACCCCACGAGGACCTATAAGGGCTACAACATCTCCTTCACGCCTGCAACCACGAGGTGTCACCGGGTAAGGAACATTGTGGATTTATCTGAGCTTCTCCGGCAATACACAACTGTGCTGCTTGCTAAGTTGTCACCAGGTAAAGGGACTATGGGCCGTATTTTAAGACATTTCGTCGCCCAAGTTCACATTGTTGACAAGACTTTCGTTTGAGTTAGGGCATTTCCAGGAGTAGTTTTATGACCCTGGCGGTAGTTTGACCTTTCCCCAGTAGCATGAGCCTAAAGAACCACTCATTAGAACCCGACCGACACCTTCTTTGACCTTTAGAAAGAGTTGATGTGAGAAGTGAAACTGTCTTATAATACCACCCTATTACACTGGGCAAATTTTCCGTGGATCTTCAGTCAAACCACGATTTCCGCTGGCGTGGTTCTCATATTTCCGTGGTTGTCTGACGTGTCCACGATCTTCCAAAGCTACGGTAGATTTCACCGAAGGAAAACGGTATTACTCACCATCATCATCATCAACAATAACACGAAACAAATGAGAACCACCCCAGCGGAAATCGTGGTTTGACTGAAGATCCACGGAAAATTTGCCCAGAGTAATAGTAGCCCCTTAAGGAACATTGTGGATTTATCTGAGCCTCGCTACTTCGGCAATATACAACTGTGCTGCTTGCTAAGTTGAGATTCTCGCCAGATGGACATATTGACAGTAGATGTATAATATTATCCATTGTATATATATTTATTTGTGTTTAATAATAGTAAGATAAATTATGGAACATAGTTTGTATTTGAATTCGACCCATCGTACAAGCACATACGAGAGCTGCTTATAATCCCTGCTCGATACACCCTCAAGCCTGGTATCATAATCACTATGGTATCCATCCACAGATAATCACGGCAGCTGTTGGTCAGACTGGCACAATAACTTCCCCTCCAGCAGAAAAATACTGCGAATACCGAATCCAGGTAAAAACTGATGTAACACAAGAAAGGTATTAGTGTCTCACACTCTCCACAACACTGCCACTCCAGCGGGGGTGTCGACAAGAGATTTGTTTGGTCATGTCATCTATTTTCATCAAACCTTAACCCGTCCGCTGCGATTGGCACGAATTTGGCCTTCACTGGCAGCCTGGTAACACATACTCCTCTGCTTTTTATTATTTACATCAGTGACTTGGACACAGGAATTAGTAACGATGTTAGTAAGTTCGCAGATGATACCAAGATCGGTAGAGTAATCCAATCAGACAGCGACGCTACCGTTCTCCAGGATGAGCTTGACAGACTATATGATTGGGTGAGGAAGTGGCAGATGGAATTCAATGTCGGGAAGTGTAGCATTTTGAGTGTAGGTAGGAATAACCCCTTACACAATTACTCCTTAAATGACACTCCTCTGAGCAGGTCTGGGCGTGAGAGAGACTTAGGAGTCCTAGTGAGCGCTGACCTCCGTCCTAGGGCTCAATGCATTCAGGCTAAAAATCGGGCAAACAGAGTACTAGGTTTCATCTCAAGGATCGTGAGCAATAGGAGCGCTGAAGTCATCCTCAAACTTTTCTTAGCACTAGTTAGACCTCATCTCGATTATGCAGTTCAGTTCTGGTCCCCTATTATAGAATGGATATCAAGATGTTAGAATCTGTACAGAGGAGGATGACAAAGATGATTTAGGGGGTGAGAAACTTGCCTTATGAAGACATGCTGAAGCAGTTAAATCTACACTCTCTAGAAAGGTGAAGGTTGCGAGGAGACTTGATTGAAGGCTATAAATGGATGAAGGGATTTAATAAAGGGGATGTCAATAAAATTTTGAGAGTGAAAGAGCCAGGTAGGACGCGTGGCAATGGTTTTAAGTTAGACAAATTCAGATTCAACAAAGACATAGGCAAGAATTGGTTCACCAATAGAGTGGTTGACGAATGGAACAGGCTTGGGAGCCATGTTGTGGGTGCCAATACCATAGATACATTCAAGAAGAGGTTAGATAAAGCCGTGCATGGTGAGGTAAGGTGGGGCTGAGTGTACAGGAGCTGCCTTGTATAGGCCAACCGCCCTCTTGCAGACTCCTTACGTTCTTATGTTCTTATGTTCTTATGTCTTTCTCTGCCTCTGTGGTGGATAGTGGAGTGTTTCCCATGTGGTATTGGTGTGCTGGATATCCCTTCACTGGTAGCCTGGTTACGTATAGTCCCAGGTCTTTATCTGCCTCTGTGGTGGATAATGGAGTGTTTCCCATGTGGTATTGGTATGCTGGATGTCCCTTCACTGGTAGCCTGGTAACGTATAGTCCCAGGTCTTTCTCTGCCTCTGTGGTGGATAGTGAAGTGTTTCCCACGTGGTATTGGTGTGCTGGATATCCCTTCACTGGTAGCCTGGTAACATACACTCCCAGGTCTTTCTCTGCCTCTGTGGTGGACAGTGGAGTGTTTCCCATGTGATATTGGTGTGCTGGATATCCCTTCACTGGTAGCCTGGTAACGTGTAGTCCCAGGTCTTTCTCTGCCTCTGTGTTGGATAGTGGAGTGTTTCCCATGTGGTATTGGTGTGCTGGATATCCCTTCACTGGTAGCCTGGTAACATACACTCCCAGGTCTTTCTCTGCCTCTGTGGTGGATAGTGGAGTGTTTCCCATGTGGTATTGGTGTGCTGGATATCCCTTCACTGGTAGCCTGGTAACATACACTCCCAGGTCTTTCTCTGCCTCTGTGGTGGATAGTGGAATGTTTCCCATGTGGTATTGGTGTGCTGGATATCCCCTCCCAAGATGCAGGACCTTACATTTTTCTTCATTGAAATGTAGCAGCCAGTTTTTGTTCCATTCCTGTAGTTGGTGATGTCTTCTGGTAGGAAATCCGCATTCAAGGGGTTAAAACAATCACCACCAACTCCACAAAAGGTTACATTATACTTGAGTCCTCCACACGTACCATGCGCTTGCTTCCTCCAACACTCCAGTGATTTATAACATTATCACTTGCTCATCCCCCCTTCAAACACCCATTTTTCTTCGAGCAGGTCGCCACTGAAACATCAGAGGCCTGTTCCATATCTACCTCTAAGCTAACGGAACTTTTTTTTTTTTCTTTGTCCAAAGGCTCCTTCTGGAAGTCGCGTGAAGGTCGATGAAGTTACATCAAGGATTCTAGGGACAAGGAACTGTGAAAGTGACTGGCTTT
Source organism: Eriocheir sinensis (assembly GCF_024679095.1). NCBI lineage: Eukaryota > Metazoa > Arthropoda > Malacostraca > Decapoda > Varunidae > Eriocheir > Eriocheir sinensis. Next base: position 623,088 of record NW_026110795.1, read on the forward strand.
TGCTGAACGGAAGGAGTGAGAAGATGTACCCGTCAGACACCAGCTTAATTATCTGCGGCAAGAGGGTAGTGTCTTCACCTCTGACATCCAAGACCAATGAGATGTACGCAGCTTATCAAGGCACCAGCAGCAGCAGCCGCGGTGTCACTATCAAGTATACCGTCATCTAAGTCAAACGTTCCTGGATTTTCTCGCTCACTCCGTGGACGATGCAATCACTACTCCAATGTATCTGTACGGGCACGAATTCATTATTACACCTGCAATCCTTTCAGTTTGCCTCTTGCCCACGATGTTTCTTTGTTTAAAATCATATCACTGGTGAGCCAAGTCAGCTGATATAACTTAAACGAGGAACAGATTTAGTAGCATCCTTGTAGTGATCTACAATAACCGCCCCAGGAAAATAAATATATGCAGCAGCTTCATGTATCATTCATACCCACCCACCCCTCTCTCTCTCTCTCTCTCTCTCTCTCTCTCTCTCTCTCTCTCTCTCTCTCTCTCTCTCTCTCTCTCTCTCTCTCTCTCTCTCTCTCCGTGTCATTGCAGACATGCTAGTGTTATGCACAGAAATTTACTGATCACGTGAGTGCCGGCTACGTCGTTTTTTCCGTATTGTCTGCAAAGTTTGTTTTTATAGCAAGGGAGGAAGCTCAAGAAAAAAAAGCCCGCTAGAACCTGCTCAAATGACAACAACAACAACAACAACAACAACAACAACAACGCTACAACCAGAAGACGAACATGAAAAAAAAGAAAAAGAAACAAGAAGAAAAAGAAAAAAAAGAGGAAATGGAAGACAAAGAACAAAAAAGTAGAAACAAAAGCAAAAAAAAACAAAAAAAAAAAACAAGAACCATCTATATGGTGGAGAAGATGAAGAACAACAAGAAAGGTAAATGAAGGATACGAAGATCAACGGATAAAGAAGAATAAAAAACAAGAACGGAGAAAGAAGATAAGGACAACAACAACTTGAGATTCAGAGGGAAAATAATGAGAGGCCAGGAGAGAGGTCAACTTCGAAAGGAGAGATGTCTCGATACTCTCCTCTTCAAAGAGCTAAAGTTATAGGCAGGAGGCGAGGGAAGGCTGTTCCAGAGATTACCAGCGGAAGAGATGAAAAAACAAAGATGGGAATTTGACAGCATAGGGACGAGGAGATAGGAGGAGACAGACTGGGTACAGATTACAAGAGGAGTCAGACAGGGGTTTGTCCTGTCGCCAGACTTCTTTTCTTTATACGGTCAACGAGTGATAGAAGAATTGGAAGGCATGGATGGAATTTTAATTGGAGGTAGAAATGTTAACAATATAAAGTATATAGACGACACTGTACCTTTGGCTGACTCAGAGGAGAAACTACAAGCACTGGTGAGCAGGATACAGGAGAGTTGTGAGAGAAAAGGGCTAAAAATCAATGGCAGTAAAACAGTGGTTATGTTGGTTACAAAGAAAAAGCAAATTTCGAGTGGGGATACGGATTGGTGAAAGGCTTATTGAGCAAGTATAAAAATTTAATTACCTTGGGAGCATGATTAGTGAAGACGGAGGAAGTGAGAAGGAAATAGGCTGGAGAATATGTATAGCAAAGACGGCATTCGGAAATATGAGGAAACTGCTGAATAATTTGAGTATGAATATCGAAATGCGATTGAGATTATTAAAATGTTTTGTGTGGTCAACTTTACTATATGGTTGCGAAACATGGACAATTATAGCAAATACGAAGAAAAAGATAGACGCGGCGGAAATGTGTTTTTAAGGAGAATGTTGAGAATTCCCTGGACAGACAGTGTGACCAACCAGGAAGTTCTGCGAAGAGCAGCAGTAGATAGGCAATTGATGAAAAGTATAAGAAGGCGACAACTAAAGTTTCTGGGTCATGTGCTAAGAAGGAGAGGACTAGAAAGTGACTGCCTGCTTGGAAGAGTGGAAGGAAGAGGAGCAAGAGGACATCAAAGAATTAAATTTATGGATAGCCTGCTACAAGACATGGATGGAAGACACAGTGTGGCAGAAGTTACGAGAATGGCTGATGATAGGGAGAGATGGAGGTCCGTGATCGCCGACGTCACAAGACTGGCACCTCGGTAAAGGACGCACCGTAAGCCTTCTAAGCAGTGGCGTACCGAGGGGGGGAGGGGCATGGGCCCCTCCTTTTGCAAAGAAAAATAATAATGAATAAATAAATGTTACGGGAAAATAATAGGAATATGTATATTAGTATTACGATTACGAATGTGTGTGTGTGTGTGTGTGTGTGTGTGTGTGTGTGTGTGTGTGTGTGTGTGTGTGTGTGAAATTGAGAGCTCAGTGGCACCGAGTGACCGAGTTATTTCCCCTTTGGTTTTGTTTTGAGTTAATGGTAGGACATAAGGTTTGCTCTGAGTGAAAAAAAAGAAAGGCGTTAAATGATGGGCTCATAAAATTGTCTGTAGAGTGCTGCGATGTCAAGCTGTCAACTGGCGGACGGGTGTTTGTAGCGGGTGACAGGAAGAAGAGGAATACGAGATTGGGATGGCTCTGGCAGAGAGAGAGAGAGAGAGAGAGAGGGAGAGCACGAAAGTCGTAAGTGTGCCTTCTCTCCTTCTTGCCTCTCAAAATTACTTGATTTTAGGTGTAAGGTGCAGTCACAGTGATTGGAGGACTATATAATTATACTGTAGAGGCAGCAAGTGAACTTGTCTGGTGACAGTGGTGAGTATGAAATGAAGCAATCAGTGGTCATCAGAGACATAATTAAGGCAAACCCTCCAACAGCAAATGGCATTAAAATTAACAATATATAGTGATAATTAACATGGCTTATCACCTTCAGGCAAACTCCAGAAGTACACCCACCAGTAACAACAGAGCAGTGCCACAGCCTGACCGAACCGACCAGTAAATGTTTAATGGTAAAAAGTGCTCAAAATAACGGAAAAGGTCAATAAAAAAGACCAATTAATCTAAGCTAACCACATCTGAATTCTGGAATAACACCCAAATAGTTAAGGAGGATAAATGTCAAGATTCTTGGGCTAGCCTTTCTTCAATGATGAACTGGTGGAGTGGATATGGCAGCTGCTAACCACATTCATTGTCTCATAGCTCAACTAAAAATAAGTCCACTATAGTCTATCGATTCTAACTTGAGCGCGACGCAGGGATTCCCCACCAGACGACGTTGGTGCCACGTCACTCTCCTCAGAGAGGGTCACTACCTCTCTCTCTCTCTTTTGCATGGCTGTGCGAGAGTGAGATCTGCTTGAGTTGTCCATGGCGGCGTAACGCTGAATGGTGCGGCCTGTTGCAAAGGTCCGTCATGATAACTTTGAGAAGCTGTCAAGGGAAACATGCACCTCTTGAAGGCTGGGCCAGAGGGAGGATTTTATGTTTGGCTTTTTTAAAACTTCTCATATATAAAAATATATATATAATAAATAAATATATAAACTGTAATGTAATGTTATCGGAAATTATGTTTTCAACTACCAATAAAGGGTTAGCGGACTAAAAAATGGTTAGCGGACTTCATTAGTGGACTAAAAAAAATTATTAGTGTTAGCATTAGCGGATTTGCGATAGCTGACCGGCGAAGCAGGAAAATTTGCAGATTAGCGATTAGCGGAATAGTGAATTGCAGACAGGGATGGTGAATACAAGAACTGTGTATTCGAATACAAATACTTCATATTTATACGAATACTCTTAAATACTGATAATTTCAATACAAATATGAATACTTCACAAGAGTATTTGTGAATGCATTCTTGAATACTTTTTGTTGAAGATAACTTTTTTTCATGTAGGTAGGTTGGCAATGAGCCTAGTATGGTGCAAGAGCACGTCAATCAGGGGACCGGACGAAAGTGCAGCAGAAGATCCCTCCCCACAAGAGCCCCAGCAGGTGGAGGCAGGACCCTGCTGGCCTCCAGTTTGTCCCATGAAGGGCCACGAGTCTTTAACAGCCTGCCTAAGGAAGTCCCAAACCTAACAGGTTGCCCGGTAAACAGGTTAAAGAATGGGCTGGACAAACTGCTACAAACAGTCCCAGTGCCGGGCTACACCTCAAGATGTAGGACTACCAACACCATATCGGACCAAATCGCCCTGTTGAGCAGGACCGGGAGCAGCAGCAGCCACGACTGTGAGGCCTCTAAACAACACAACCAAGTAAGTAAGTAAGCAAGCAAGATGGAGGCGTGGAGTGCAGTGGAGGGGTGTGGGTGTGTGCGAGGTCATGCATGGGCGGGGTTTGGAGGGCAGGATCTACTTCAGGGGCAGTGATGGGCCAGCAGCCTGGAGGGCACGTCACCAGTGGGAGGGAAAGGGCGCTGGGTGGCGGGGTCCCGTGGGCGGCGTCCAGCACGGTGTCAGGCTTGGTTTGTTTACGTTTGGCTGCTGCTGCTGATGATGATGGCTGCCCTTTGCAACGGCGCCTCCTGACAATGTTACGCACCTATATAGCTGTCTTCTCTTATTAATAAAGTGATTCTTCTCTCGCACACTGTGTTTTGCTTCCCTTCCATTTTTGTTGTGCTTGTCAAAAGGGAAGTGTTATGATAAGTGCGTCAGTCCGTGTCGGGCGCCACAATAACTTACTTACTGTTCAGCCTCGCATGATTTGCACGACGAAAATTACAAAACTGAAAATGACTGTAAAGAAAATGCATTTATCTATCCTTCTTCCTAGTAGCTAGAGAGAGAGAGAGAGAGAGAGAGAGAGAGAGAGAGAGAGAGAGAGAGAGAGATAATTACATAGAATTACATGGAAAATCAGACCACACAGACCCCATGGTCCAGACTTGGTAGTCTGTCCTTAAACCTAAGTGATTTTACATTACTCAGAAGGCTCCAAAACGTTGCTTTCTACTCTAGTTGATATTAAGTTCAAGGAAGTGGTGGTCGAGCTTATTTTTGAAGGAGTCAGTCGTGTTACACTGGACCACTGATGGTGGAAGCTTATTCCATTCTCGCACTACAACGTTGGTGAAGAAAAATTTGGTGCAGTCTGA